>NW_026623676.1:348922-362305 GCF_030028575.1 Malurus melanocephalus
ACAAAAAGTTGTGCCTCAACACGGGGAAGAACTTCTTTGTATTGAGGGTGTCCGAGCACTGGAACAGGCTGCCCAGGGAGGTCATGGAGTCTCCCTGTCCAAAGACATTCAAAACTCACCTGGACACATTCCAGTGCAATCCATTCTAGATAGTGTTCCAGAGGTCCCTTCCAACCCTAATGATTCTGTGATTTTCTGGCTGTGACAACAAGGCTCTAAAGTTAGAATAAACTCTCTAAGTTAAAAGCTAAAGTCACAGGAGATACTTGCAACAGGGAAACACATCTGGGACACTTGTGATTGACTGTCAAGTGCCTTTTAAATATTCTGTCAGCAAAATATCTGCAATTTAAATACCTTGTTAGAGTTAATAACAGTTGTCAAAAAAGCACATTAACATGCCTAGGGGATTAATTCCCAACTTCCTTAACTGCATCTATGTGACTAAGACAAGATTCAACATGTGCTGTGTGGTCCCAGGTGAATATATTTCCATGTTTTATGCAATGATAATTCAAACYAGCTGAAATCTTTTAAAAACATTGTTCAATTAAAAGACATACTAAAAATATAGAGAAACGGAAATTCTGTAAGTCATGTTACACAGTCACACAACAATCTGCAAAGTACTAAATCATAACATTGTTTAATCAACAATGTTATTACAATGTTATAACATAACAATGTTATGTTAGCTCAGCCAACAGACTTCCATTTGACTGAAGTTTCCACTAAAGTTTCCCTAAGATCTTCATAGAGCATCTGATGAACTATGGGCCRAATAAGAAAGCAGTGAGGTGGATTGAAAATGGAATGATTGGGCTCAGAGGGTGATGATCAGAGGTTGAATCCTATTGGAATCCATTATCTGGCAGTGTACCCCAGGAATCAATACTGGGTCCACATCTTTATAAAAGGTACGAGTGCAGAGTTCACCCTCAGTCTCCAGATGGCACAACACTGGGAGATATAGCAGAGGACCTTGTTGATATCCAGAGGATCCTTGGACAAATAATCTGACAGGAACCTTGTGCAGCTCAGCAAAAGCAAGTGGGARCCCCTGCAACTGGACACCAAGCTGAACGTGAGGCAGAAATGTACCCTTGAGGCAACAAAAAAAGGTTAATGCTCTCCTGGCYTGTATTAGACAAAGCAATTTCRGCAGGGCAAGAGAGGTGATTCTTCCCCTCTGTTCAGCACTGGTGAGATCACATGTGGATTGTTGTGTCCTGTTCCAGACTCCCCACATGGACAAACTGGAGCGTGTCCAACAAAGTGCCACCAGGATGACAAAGGGACAGGAGCATCTCTCTCCTATGAGGAAAGGCTGAGAGAGCAGGAACTGTTCTGCATGGACATGAGAAGGCTCAGGGGGGATCCAGTTCATGTTCAGAAGTTCCTGAAGGTAGGAAATGCAAAAGATAGAGTCAGGCTCTTAACTGGTGCCCAGTGAGAGGACAACAGGCAGTAGTCAGATATTGGAACACAGGAGGCTTCCTCTGAACATCCAGTAGTATTTTAATGGGAGGGTCGCTGAGCACTGGCATTTGTGTATTTTCCACCCTTAAAGTTACTCAAAGGCCACCTGGACATGGTCCTGGGCAATCATCTGTAGGCAGCCACACTTGAGCAGGGAGATTGGACAGGGTGACTTCTAGAGGTCCCTTTGAACCTCAACTATTTTGTGATTCTGTGACTGAAGTTTTATTATTTCCCTTATTTTTAAAAAAACACATGAAAGCGTGGCGTGCRTGACTGTGAAAGTCATCTCTCTATTGTAATTTGCTTTTAATCTCTAAATTGTTGGAAAACAGATTGAAGAACGGCAGATTTGACTTTTTGCACAATAGCTTGAAAGAGCAACAGGCTCTTAGGACAAATAATAAGATATTCACATGGGTACAGGTTGTAAACCATGAGCACTGACACAGTCCTACTGAAATGGAAGCATCTGACCTTTTAATGCACTTCTTTTTGTGAAGGCTAAGTAAAAAACATTGAAAAAAAATCACTCCGAATTAAAATATATRGTTGTTCTTTTATTCAACTACAGGACTGCACAGCATGTGACGGGAATCAATCACTTAAGGAAGATAATGTAATGGGGTCATGAGGGCATGCAGAGAATGCTCAGCAGRACTGAATTTAAACAACAGCCTACAATAAAAAAAAGCTAAACATTAACAAGAAAGACAAGTCGTGTAGCTTGCAGAACTACAATTACATAGTTTAGTGAAGAAATACTATTGTAAATTTTGTAGTTAGGTTTTTGGATGTATTTTTTTAAATTGCAATTAACCTTAAAAACATATAAAGTCAAAAAATAAAGGATGRAAATTTCAAGCAGTGATAATAAGAGGGTTATTTTAAATTGATGTATAGTGCTGTTTTTTAGATGAGTATAAAAAATAAAGTTTCAAAGAAGTACCTGAAAGCCATAGAAACTAGTCTGGAAACAAACTACTGATTTAAAGCTGGAGTTCTAATTTAAAAAAAAAAAAMAACAAAAAAACACAATATGGATGGAAACTGAAAAGAACTTGGCTCCTTCACCGATCAAAGGTACTGCAAAACTCACAGTCCTATTTTTTTTTTGGTGAGGTGATCATGGCATTTTTACCTTTGGCGTAGAATCATAGAATGGTTTGAGTTGAAGTGGCCTTACAGACCACCTAGTTTCAGCCTGTTTGTTGTGGGTGGAGTCACTTTCTACTACATCAGGTTAGTTGTGTATCTCTTTGCCTTAAATAACTGCAAGATGGTTCATATGTACATATTCTTATCACGACTTTATCCATTAAGCATCTCTTCTTCCTGGCATTTAACTTTCGTATGCATTTATAGAGAGCAATCATAACTATTTTATACTTTTGTTTGTCATAGAGAGGAAGCCAAACTTTTCTCATCTGTTGCTTTTTATGATGAGTCCTTCCTTATTTTGAGCATCTTAATAATACTTTCTGAACTTATTTTATTATATCATCTTGGAAAAAAAACAGGCTAGAATACACATAATCCTGCAATTTAAWTTTTTTCTGTGATTGTTATAGATCRTGAGTATTTTTCTGKCTCAGTGGAAATAACTTTCTTTGCTTATCTAAGAACAATCAATTATATTGTCACAGAAGTATGGCATATTAGTCAAGTAAAATTATCTTCCAATAAGCCATATTACATTTTATTTCAGCTTCCATTAACTTCATCATTGTAATTATTCCCCTGCTCATTTTTTTTTCTTCTAATATGTCGATATATTTCTTACTCACCGCGTATTTGTTATCTTTTAGTCTGTTATTATTACTCTTGATTCCTCAATTTGTAAAAWGTGTAACCTAGCTTTTCATATGTCAGTTCATGCAGAATCATGGAATAAATAGTGTAGTCCCTACACTTTTCATGGATTCAAAGCAATGCCTTTCAGTTACACTAGTTAACATTTTTCAGACCCTTTCTCCTATTAGCCAAACTGAATAACCTTCTCAGTGTCTCTATTTCTATGGATTTTTTTTTCTGTATTTACTGCAGCTTTACTCTTTAGCCTGCCCTGACAGCCCAGCAGCCGTATCCTAACATCCTTTACACAATTCAAGAGCCTTCTCCTGTCTCCTTCAGTGTCTGCTAGATATGTTAGCATGACTTTGAGTAGGTCTTATTTTAYCCCAAATCCATCTGTTAATTTTGAATGGATTTTCTACACTGGAAATATGTTTAAGAATAGAATCTGAACCATTATTCTTCTTATTCAGATAACTAAAATCTGGAAAGAAGTCTGAAATTCCTCTCTATATTAATTAGAATGCTTATAATGGATTTATAGCAAACCACACAATAGCATTCTGTGTGCAAGATGGATGTAGGAGCTCAGACTACACGCAGCAAATTCCRCTACAATTATATAAGTTTTCCATTCAGCTCAGGAAATAAAAATGTATTTCTGCAGCCTGAAACTAATCCAAGGATTTATTTTAGAATTTAAATAAAGCTCAATTTTGACAGCCATTAATTAAAATGGAAGATATTTTTGTTTATCTGGGATGCTTTAAAGGAAAGCAAGCAAATCAAGCCACAACAAATAGATTTATATGTAAGCACAAACACTCAATTATGGAATTGCTCCAGCCTTCATTTCATTTGGTCAAGGCTTTCTTTCCCCTTGAGCAGCAAAGTAGTCTGCTGGCAGCTAATGAGGTGAAAACAAACCGAGATAATTAGAAATTTTGTAATTAACATATTTGCCACTATAAATACTGATTTGYTTAAAATTATGATTTTGAAAAAGATCCAAATTTAAAAGGGGAAGAGAAGAAGAATATTTATAAGAAAAATATATCTGATTCCACAGAATATAATTTTATCTTTATTTTTAATTTGTTACTTCTGAAATGTTGACTTTTATGTAATATGCTAATATGTCATCAGAAAGAGATCAAAGGACACTCTTTTACAAAGTGTCATTACATATTAATTTTAAATAATTAATTACCATTAATATCARTGGCTTTTCAGAGTATTTTATCCTTCTCTTCATTTGGAAAAATAMAATCAAAGCAGTCAAACTATACCATAAATGTCCCATACAGTCCCTCAAACTTGCATGAGAGTGAATTTACTCCCACACTGGAAAATAATTCTGATTCACAGTGGTTTCTYAGTGTTATTTTGACACATATCCAAAGGTTGAATTTAGCTTGTTAAGGTTTACTTTACATARATGGAGACCTAAAAGTTCTGACACCTGAATTACCTGTTGGAAATKCTCCTCTTTTTCTTTTTTGTTATGATATATGGAGAGACTAGAACACATAGGATATTAATTTGCCTTCCTCTGGGTCACTGAACTGATCTTGGGTCAAAGTTATATGAAAAATAGCAATGTGGGATATAATCTTAACTCTGTGCAAGTCATCCAGGTTTGAAATTTCTTATCATTAAAAAACTGTACAACCAAACTCTTGGCATTTTTTTCCCTACAAAAATACCCCTGAGAGTGCAGGTGCAAAATTTTAATTAACTCAGTRGGTAATTGCTTTTTTTACTCTGATCTTCATTAAAGGCCTCTTGATTATTCTCCTCTCATTGTCCATCTGCAGAATTCCCACTGCAGAATATTGCATAGGGAATTAGTATATGAAGTGATTCTGTGGGTGGGAATGAGGAAACTTCCTGCAGACTGAGTAGCAGACTCAGTTCTGGTTCTGCAAAGGCTGAGAGAGACCTGGAGGAAAGGAGAAGCAAGGTGTAGTAAAAAAAAAAAAAAATAAGCTGACTGAGTGTATTTTTTCCATAGTTCTGATTTTCAATAGTGTTACTGCAAGGATTTCTACAAGGCGCTGTTGACAGAGAAAGTAAAAACTGGGATCWTTGTTATTGTATAGGAAGGGATCATGAGAGAGGGTGTGTGTCTCTTATCAAGCCGGCCAAGGCCTTTTAAAAGTCAAAGTGGGTTTGGATATAGTATTTTCATGAAATCTGACAGAATAATAATAAATGCCAAAACCAGGAAAAACACAACTGCTTTTGGCTTAATTGAATGATTTCTGTCAGTCAGGTTGAGCAGTTCCTAAAGGTAGATTGTGTGGATCCTACAGGAGTGGGATGTTACGCGTTACTGCATTTGTGCAAGAGGCACCAGGAATAATCCCCAATCAGAGAACTGCTGATATGCCAGGCTGTAACTCTGATACATCCCTGTGACATTAACAACCCTCCTTTATCCCATGCCTGCATCCAAACAAATATGATTGCCTTCTGTTTTCCTGTGCTCCCTCCTTGACCCCTGCCCYAAGATCTATTTACACTGACACGGCAGCAGTGAAATAAAAAACACGAACATCTCTGTCAAAGAATACACTAAAGACCAAGAATGAGCAGACTAAACCATTTTGTTTGAAAGGCACAGGTGACATTTCAGAAGCTAGATTTGCAAGCCCAACTATAATTCAACACTGATAAAAAACAGAAGAATTGGAGGTTGAACAGAAATAATCTGGAAATAGGTCTGACAGAGAAATATCATTTTAGACTAATATWTCAGTCMAGGACATACATTTTAATGAAAAAAWMCAGAGGCACAGAGGTTAATCTGAAAAGAAATTCAGTAGTTTTCAGATATGATTTCAAGAAAAACTGATATTCTTACCAGACATCTAAATACGTCCACATTGATTTGATTTCTTTGAAAATATATGAGTAAAGTCAGCACATGTTTTACAGAGGATTTTTGTTTATTGCATATGTCTGTATGAAGAAACCAATCTTATGTTGCAGGCTGAGCCTACCAATATTTATTAAAGTTTAGATAATAATCTGAGTAAGAAAGAATACTTCTTTTTCATAGTAAAAAAACAGTCTAAATAACAAAGGGAAAGTGCATGAATTTCATTTTCTGAAATTTTATCACCRTATTTTCTACTAGACCAAGTATATCAATCAGTCTCCTTGGAAYATATGAACAACACTGAACACCAAAAAAAACCCTGAATAATATTTGATTTATTTTCGGGGGACATTTAGTTACATTATTTCCTTACTTAGCATTAGAAATAAAAAGAATGCATGCAAATTATAGTGAAATCATGGGTGCTCCCTATAGGCCACCTAACCAGAAAAACCAACCCAATGAGGCCCCCAAGACCAAGGGGAGAGACTGGAAAGAAGACATATCCTTGTGGAAAAGGTTCAGTTCTGGAAAGATATGGGCAAATGGGACCTACACCTAATTCATGGGCCCTGATGGGACTCATCCAGAAGTCCTATAGGAGCTGGCTGATGTCATTGCAAGGCCACTCTTGAAAATTTTTAGTTGATCACAATAACTGGCAGAGAGGTTCTCAAAGGCTGGGGGATTCTGTGTTATATTTCCCATCTTCATATTTTCTGAACTGTTCAATGAGGATCTTTATTTATTGCAATAGGCATGCCAAAAGAAGAGATACTTAGAACCAATACAATGTCTCTTGATTCAAATTTATGCTTAAAAAATATTCATCTTTATGCTTAAAAAATTCTACCAWTGCTCTCCCAGTTAAAGGCAGTGAGATAACAGTTTTTCAGTTCTTAGAGGAAAACATATTGTTAAATAAAAGCAAGCATTGTACCTTAAGCCATTAATTTCTCAGAAGGAGTGATCATCAGTGGAACAAATATAGTCCTTTGATGTTTTTAATGATAAAGAATCATAYCACTGAGAATTCAGTTTTATATTGTTATTAACATTTGCAACAATTCCATTTCCAGACAAAGCACTTTAATCTGGGACTTGCTACCAGTTTACATCTCACCTTGTCACATGCATGCCTAAAGAACTGAAGGAACAATTTTGAATTTGTGAAACAGTTGAGAAAAWYGTGCTCAGRCCTTAAAATAAAGCTCTGGTCTTCCAGCTGTCAAATTGACCACATGAATATGTTTATTAATGAACTTGTTACTGAACTTTGAAWTTCAGACACATTTCTGCCATGTTTTGTTTATCAATTTCATTCCAATTCAAGAGTAAGGAAAAGACTTTTTTTATTATTATAATTTTGTACATTTTCTTTTGAAAAAGTAAGTTATTTGATAAAGGAAACATTTGAAATACAAACATTTTCCACAGTTCTTTWATGTTACCTTCTTGGACCATGTCAAGATTCTCATGCTTAAATATTCTCATCTAATTTTCAGTTAARGATGGATTTAGATATTTCTGAAARGCTTAATACTATAAAATAATCCTCTAGAGAATATTTCTAGAGAAAATTTAAAGTCCTATTCACTCTCAAATAAAATGTGTTTTAGCAGCTGGACTCAAAAATACATTACATAACTTATTATTATAAATATTATTTCACTGATGTAAAAAGTATATAAAAATTTCCTTCCACAAAAATTCACAACAAATAGAAAATCACATTAATTGTGATGACTTTGGCCACACAAATTTCTCAATATAGCCTTAAAAAAAACCCCAGAAATCTGCATCTGAACTAAAATTGCAGTCATAGACCACCAATGGTCCAATTGCCTTCTCCTCTATTTAAAACCTTGAGATATTCAGAAGATTATTAAAGCAGTATTTATTACTGAAATCTTCTAATTGATCTCAAAATCTATTCTAGTTGCTAACCTAAAGTAGTATCTTTTTTGCTAATTTTAAGCTATGGTACATCTGATGGAAAATAATGTTTAACATTTAGTTTAAGGGTACTTTTGAACACTTAAAGAATCCTTGAGGGTTTTTTTTTTTCATGGGCAGGAACAAAAATGTGTACATTTTTAAAAGTTGGAAAGCCTTTTCTTTCAGGTAAAGAACACTTCTTAAAAACTGTAGAATACTGATGTTAAAAAACCGCACAAACAAAAAGCCTTCAGGACATATGGTGCAGCGTCTCATTAACTGGTGTGACAATGATCTTTTTTTTGTCATCTCCAGTGAAATTTTTGATTCTCAAAACCCTATATGTAAAAAATCCATCAACTAAACTCAAAATGGTCAATTTTGAGGTTCATCTTCTGTTGAATTCGAGAAGCTTGCTGGCATCGTATACTTTCCACATAAAACATCCCAGGCATTCTCAGTTCTGCATGAAGATTTGACATTGCCACTTTTCAGATGAGGCAATGGGACAGCCTCTTCTATTCCTCTGCTTACTTGCACAGCAATGCTCTGCTAGACAATCTCAAATCATGCCTTTGTAAAATGTTGCAGCAATCACCACTTTCTTTTAAAAGAACAGGTTTTTGTTCTGTACATTCACCAGCTCCATTCAGAGCTGTCCTCGATGTTCAGTTCTATTCTTTGCCTTAGAGCTGTTGAGCATGTTTCCTCTTTAATACCAACTACACCCAGTGTTCTGAGTTTCTGTGTGATGGGAGGGCAGAGCACACCACCTCGTTTGCACCATTTTGCAGGAAAGGATAAAATAATTTTTATGCTAACAAAGCCTGTAAATGAGACTTTGATGCAGAGATCTTATAGTGGGCAAGATTACAACTTGATTGCTACAACAGCCACCTGCAGTTATCTGGTTTCCAGATCCTATAGAAGAGGTTGAGTATGTGTTACACAGAGAATGAAAAAGTTGATTTGTCCTTAAATATATATATATATATATATGTATATGTATATATATCTATATGTATATGTATATATATATATATATAAAAATATATATATAAAATAAATATATAAACTGATCTTGATTACTAGTTACTGTAATTAATTTTTCCCAGTGTCTCTCATGCCATTAGGCATTTTTTTGGTTTTATTAATATTGAATGTGTATGTTATTAACAAAAGTGACTGTAGAAGGGACCTACATGGTACTGTAAGAGCAGTTGATGGRTTATGGTACAGACAAGTTGTAGTCTGAATGGATTACTTTTACTACTCTCACTGAAAATATTATTCTGCTCTGATTAGAAACATTCTTTCCATTTTGCTTTTAAACCCCCTCAGATTACAACTGAAGATTGGCCAATGAAAAATGCCACTGAAGACTCCTATGAATAACAACGAATGAACAGCAAAGGCAGCTGTAAAACAAATTAGTTACACTTCAAGCTTGGACACAATTTTCTTTCCTGTTTCAGCTATAGGCATTCTTCATTTCAAACTATTGCGAGAAACTATTATTTTAAGCTGTAAATTTCATGTCAGGTCCAAAAATCTAGTACATTTTTTTTTTGGTCACTATCTGCTGCGGGTGGATTTCCATTTCCTGGAGAAAGCATATTTGATCTACATGATTTTTAAACATAGTTGGGTTTCTTTTTTACTGAAGAAAATTACATAAAGTAGTCGTTTTCACACAGCTGCAGATTTATATGTTCCATTTTCTCTCACTAGATTAATAAAATTCCAACAAAATAAAACCAGATTAGTGTGAGTTTTTTAAAGTTATACCTTTACTATGGAAAAATATGCAGCTTTTCATAAAACGGCAAACATACCACACAGCGATACTTTGCTGTGGTGGTTGTAGTGGTAGAAAGTAAACAAAACCACACTGCAACAAAAATCCAAGTGTGKTAAAGTGGATCATGAGTCTCAACACTCTCTGCACAGCAACAACTATCTCTAAAAGTTGTTTTACACTTGTAATTTAGACTTCTTCTTCACAACCCACTTGAAATGGAAAGAGTACTCTGGTATTTCCAAGACATTATGCGTTCATAACAGCTGGGTAAAATGGGGAGGCAGCATGCAAAAATCTCTCCCTCCYTCCACTTGTCCTAGCATGACAGATAAGTTAAGGACTGATAACAATGTAAATGTGGACACTTTTTCCTTCACATTAGAAAGTGAGCAATGGGAGGGGAATAGATTTTTTTAAGCAGCAAGAACTTAACCCAGCTCATTTCAGCAAGTACAGTATCTCATAGGTGTCAAACTCCTTGTTGCAAGTAAAGCCACTGCAGGGCTATTCCAAGAGCAGACAGTGCTTTGTGCACATTTCCACTGTGAAGRATGAAGATTGTGTCGACAATATAGAATAGAGGAGGAGATGAGAATTAAGGAAGGTCCAAATCCCTTGCATTGCTGTTAATTTTGCAGGGGGGCACAGTAAATATTTTGTAAGTGTTCTGCATTAGAAATTGTTGAACAAAAAAGGAAAAAGAGCAGATGGAGACTTTCAGTCTCTTCCCGGTGTTTCTGACAGTACAGTATCCTCTGCTTCACACACACCCTAAAGCAACAGTTTGTCTGAGACTGTCCAACTCTATTAACAGACCACGAGCTCATTACCATGAGATACATGGTAATAATCTCAAAGAAATTTTATTAAGATAACAAATTATCTTCTCTTTGCCTAAAAAAATATTCTTGCAGGAGTAGAGAAGAGGGAAGGAATGTTTTATTTATGACTATCTATTCAAAAAGATCAAAACAAAAAAAGTGTTCATTAATACATCAAAATCATAATTAGTTTCCTTGCAGAATGGCTTTTAGCAGACTTAAAGTATAACAATTGATATGACAAACAAAAAAACAAAAAAACAAAAAAACAAAAAAACAACCAAGAAAAAAAACCCAAAACCATTTCTATGTAGCTTGTTTTGGAGTTATTTTCTTATACCCATTTCCTCTCAGTCGGTGTCCAGACAGCTGCATAATGGATCTTTCTAGTGTATCTTCTTCATTTCTCTAAGAAATCCTTCTTTTATAATGAGCCTGGCATCACCCAATTAAGTAGCTTAAAAATCTTTCCCTTTCTCCTTTTCTTTTTTATGTTTGACCATTCAGTTTTAAAGGGAGAGAAAAGCAGCCTGAGCCATAGCGACACTAAAACCTGAGGTAAAGGTCTGAAAGGTCTAATATTTCATTTGTACGATCTAATTCAATGCCTTCACAAAGCCTTGCACTATATAAAAAGAACGCTGAAGAGCCTGTAGATATTGAAATGGCATAATCTGTGTGTTCATTTCATTGCTAATCTACTTGGAGAGCAAAAGTTCTGAAATGTAGTCAACAACTCGTAGGGTTGCACTGTGGTATATAATGTTATATCACCTCACTCTGGTTAGTGTTTTTTCTGATCCCTGTGACTCAGTCTTTGTGTTATGTCTTGGATTTATAAATTATTCAGCAGAGACTCCTTAATGCAGCTTGATTTTCTAAAACTATCATTTTCTGCACTTGTATGTACATATACATATACACTTCTATTTAATTTTGTATGCACATATACATATACACTTCTATTTAATTTTGTATGCATATAATATGCTTAAAGCTTGATCTGATCCTTCATTATTTCACAGCCTAGCTAGAATAATTTGCTTTTCATTAGGAGAGATTACTTCAAACTCTGAATTGGAATATTCAACTGCATGTAGCTTACATTCTAAAATTCATTTAAGTTGGAACAAATGTAGAAAAGCAAGGGGTTTTATGTTTTATTTTGTAAGGGGTTTTTTGTTTTGTTTTGAAAAGGAATATGCAAATCAATACCATGGGGTTGTTAGCAGTACAAAGTGAAGTAAATGATTTATCAAACACTCTTGCAAAGCTATTGGAAATTATTTCAACAAAAACCTAGTACAGAGAATTTTAAGAGGCAATCATGTCATAACAACAGGAACGTGATGAGGTAGTGTCACCATCTGATTTGAGATGCCATACAGTCTGCTTCCGTCCTTCAAAGGTCCTGGGGACTGAAAGTTTAGAAAGTTTTTAGTTATATCTGTCTTTTGGCTGTATCTATGAGCAATTTCAAAAGTGGTGCCATTAGTACACCTGGACTTTTCTCATGGCCCTTACACTCTATGACTTTTTATTGTGGAATCTGAAAGATTTTCTTCCTAAAATGAGAGAGTTTAGAGCTCTTAACACTTGCTCTGACCTTTAGAAGTAGAACATGAGCTACAGTTCTTCCATTAATGAAGGATTTTTATTTCTCAAGTATTTTCTATTTTACCTTTAGGGAGACCAACATTTCTTTGATGAGGAAAGAGAAAATAGATATGATGTGTGATGTACTTTTAATATATTTTCYACAAAAACCTTCTCTGCAGCTAAGCATTACCTGATAAGATGAACAGATTCTTCTACCTAGCCTGCTAATAAACTGTCAAGAGAATTGGAATTTAGGTGCTATTTCCACTCTCTGGTTCAGAAAAGTGTTTATGCTAGAGGCTATTAAATTTGTTTTTTTCCCCATCAAATAATGAATGCATTTTTTGAATCCTGTACACACCAATTAAARGAAAATGTCATTCAGCCAAAGTTCAAATCACGATCCACATAAAGTAACCCTAAGGTTGTAGACCACTTCAGTCACCTGGCATAGAGAATTAGTTATTCAAATTATGTAAAACACATCATATATAAACAGACTTCACAGTACATAATTTCACAGCTAAAAACCAAAAAAGACAGATTTGAAACCAAAATGGATACGTATTTTAAAAAGTAAAGAATCAGAATATGACTAGGGGAAATATTTTGAAATATTATTGAACATATTGATATACAAAGTAAAAGTCTTGGGTCTCATTGAAATTGGGACTCATATTGATCTCAGCAGGATTTTGCCTTCAGAGTTTTACTCCAAATCACTTTTTTTTCTTAATTAATACTTTCAGTGGTATTAAAAAATGAAACAGAAATATATCTTATCTAGACTCTACACAAGGAACTGTCTGTCAGCAGCAAGCATTACGAGACTTGACTTCCAAGGATGGAATTTTAAACCCAACACAGTCATATCAATCAGAGAGCACAAGCCAGAGCAAAACTTAATAACTTGCTGCCTCCTGCATTGATGACAGCAAAAAGAAATCCATAAGCCTGGCAGTTTAGGGAAGGTTTCTTTCCCAGACCTTTTAAGAAATACAGGTTTCACTACAGCCACAAACCACAACCAGATGCAATGAAGAAGAACTACACTATATTTTAAATCA
>NW_026623676.1:362372-372776 GCF_030028575.1 Malurus melanocephalus
TTTTTGTGTAATGAGCAGTAAAAAAAAAAAAAAAAAAAAAACAAAAACAAACAGCAAAGACCAGAAAAAATGGACCAACTTATTTACTAAACATAAATGAAAGATACTGGGCAGGGTAATTCTCTTAGGATAATATTAGTAACACTAATGGTTCTGTTGCTGCTGATACGTGCTTATACATAGTCAAGATCATTTCTGTTTCTCACACACCCCACCAGTGAGAAGGCTGGGGGTGCACAAGGAGTTGGGAGGGGACACAGCCAGGACAGCTGACCCCAACTGACCCCAGGGATATTCATACTGGCTGGTACCATGATCTGTATATAAAGCCAGGGGAAGAACAAGGAAGAAGAGGATTTTTAGAGTGACAACATTTGTCTTCACAAATAAACCCTGGACATTGTGGATTTGTGCCCTCTTGAGGATGGCTGAACACCTGGGCTGAACGCCCAGGGAAAGTGTTGAATGAATTCCTTGCTTTGCTTTGGTTGTGTGGGTGGCTTTTGCTTTACCTCTTAAGCTGTCTTTATTTCAACCCATTAATTTTCTCATTTTTACCTTTCCAATTCTTTCCCCCATGTCACAGAGGGGGAGTGAGCAAGCGGCTGTGTGAGGCTTCATTGCTGGCTGGGGTTGAGTCATATCAATATCCACTGAGAAATACCATAATCAGTTCCCACTGCAAGTCAGTTGGAATATACCTGTCCCAATTAAATAACTGCAAGACCATTGTGAAAGACATATTCTCCCCAGAGCATTGAAGAAATGTGAAATGAGCCAAGTGAATTAGCTGCAGAATGTAGGTGGCCTGCTCTCTGACTCTAGGTATAATTTTAAGCATTTCTAAGATCTACTCAATCAACTCATTCTCTTTGTGGCTAAGAACAGTAACAAATACCATATTCATTCTGTATAAATTTTGTCTCATTTTCTTGAAAAACATGTACTGGATGTAACAGTTGTCCAAGASTCATGGTTTGTAGTTATCAACTTGAATATTAAGGCCTATCTTCTTGTATAGAGAGAAGTACAAAAACTGAAAACTGAAAACAAAACAAAATAATGTGGAAACAATATTCAGTTTGAGATCAGTAGCAATCATTAGTTAATGATGACTTAATGACATGAGCAGAGAATACACTGGGGTTTTTTTTGTAATGTTGGCATATGATAATTACTTTTGAGTATGTTTATTTTTATAGATCAAAGGAGTGGAATATGTGGAATACATAATAGCAGAGCAAGGGATCAAATTAGTGCTGATGTTAACACTTATATCCTACTTTCTGGTAGGAAATGGAGGTTTGAACTTATAAGATCAGGGCCCCTAAATGTTTCTGACTTACCTCTAGAAATAGTGCAAAGCATTCACCTGACAATATGTTGCAATTTCTTCCCTACCATTATTTATACACTCATTGCAACCACTGCAAAATGCCTTCTTTTAATCACTGTCAGTTATTTTAATACTCCTCAGGCAGTCAGTTTCTTCCATTATAGAAACCCTCTATTTCAGCATCGCTGGGTCTGTGATAAGAGTTGTAGTCCTCACCTCATTTTATTAGGAGGCATTCAAATGGACACAATATATATATATATATATATATATATATATATAAATATATATATATATATATATATTGCTTCTCCAGCATTCACAGTTTTGTTTTGTAATAAAATTTATTCTTTGGTGTTAGAATGAAAAGGCATGTATAAAATTAGTGTATAAGCAACCACAATTGTTTCGGAAATTAAATACATGGAAACCAGGAAATTAAATTCCCAGCATTCAAGTATTAAACCAATTCACTTGTGATCATGTATGGAAAAGTGATTTCTAGCAGACATCAATTGCACTTTGSCCTCTGTCAAATTATGAGTAGAGCTGATAAGGCAGTTTGACATTTTCCATTGGAAGGAGCAATTTTAGATTATCAGTAACATCTAACTTGAAATATACCAGCTTGAATATCTGCTTTAGGAGCACTTCTTTTTCTGTTCATGAGTTCTCAGTAGATTTAGTTTATGAAGCAGAAGAGGAAGAATAGGAAGAAGAAGAAAAAGAAGAAGAGAAGAAGAAGAAGAAGAAGAAGAAGAAGAAGAAGAAGAAGAAGAAGAAGAAGAAGAAGAAGAAGAAGAAGAAGAAGAAGAAGAAGAAGAAGAAGNAGAAGAAGAAGAAGAAGAAGAAGAAGAAGAAGAAGAAGAAGAAGAAGAAGAAGAAGAAGAAGAAGAAGAAGAAGAAGAAGAAGAAGAAGAAGAAGAGGAAGGAGTAGTGAAAGGCATCTTCATGGCAACTCCTAATTGCTTCCATAACATATAGACATCTTTTCAGGGAATAGGACAGAGCAAGGACCAATGGCTGGAAGATAAAAATAGGCAAACGTAAATAGGAAATAAGTCTACATTTATTTTAATTTATCTATAGGAAAAAAATCTACATGGAAAGTACTTTGACACCCRTATTTTTGAAGAAAGCATATTTTGGAACAGGCTGTTATTGCACAAGATCTTGACGAATGCTAGGGCAAAAGYATTTTTCTTGATGAAGAAAAAGCTGTATCAGAATGTAGTCTGCAAGTCTGGAGAGGCTGAATTTAGCAAATTGCACAGCATGAATAAGAAGGCCCAAGCAGAAAAAGACAGTGAGTAAAATCCGTGAGATTCTATCTGACCAAGAATGTTAATACGAAGACTTAGGTTTACCTGGATTTAGAATAAAAACAAAGTTATATATAATTCTTGTAGCACATTTCTTTTGTAAGCTGTGACAGTCCTAGAGCCAATCTAAGCCATTTGATGGGTGCATAAAGAATCTCTGACGTTCCCATGCTTTTCCTCCAAATGCATTGTGATGATCTCTTTCTCTGAAATCGCTGGAATCATCTTAGTTCTGTGGTCATACTCAGCTGTCTATGACTATTAATTCTAGCACYTAAGAACAGTGAAAAATTCTGCTTTCTAAGCTTTATATATGAATAGTTTTCTTTTTTGTTACGTACTTTTTTTTTTCTCTTCACAGTAAAATCACTACAGTTCTCTCTTTCTGCAAATTCTCAGTTATTTCCTGGAGATGTGCCTGGTATTTAAAAGCTCAGTTTTTAATTCTAATCCATTTGCTTCTGATAGCAAGCCCCAGTAGAAATCAACTGTTCTACCTACTAGGTGGACACAATGTTTCAATGTCTCATAGAATGTAGCTTAGTTTATTTTTATATTCCCTTTAATCCATTTAATAAAACCAAGCAGCATGGTAATGGAAATTCTTTTCAGGTGCAATGCGACTTGTCAAACATCTGTTCATTCTCCTCAATACTCACTGAGTCAAACTATGTGTTAYCCTCATGATGGGTCTTAAAAACTGCTTAAAAACCTTTACAGACTGTACCCYGAATCACTAAAAATTTAGAAATCAGTAAAGTTCTACCATGTGAAATAACTGTAGGGTACAGCTAAGAAGTTCTGAGATGCCATATGGACTCTAAGCTTGCTAGAAAGCTACAAGTTAAACTTGTTCAAGAGTTGCTTCAGAAAACTGTTACCACTCTTAGCWATGCAATCACAACATTACTGCATTTGCACGCTTAACAGATTATCAAGTTCCTGAATATATTCTGTTTGAGATTCCTGAGGGATTACGATGAAAGAGAGAGGGAAAATTTATGTACATAAATGGTTATAGCGATAGGGAAAAATGTAACAGGTAAAAGTAGTAACAGAATTAAGTAAAAAAACTGTGTTCACAGAATTTTCAGGGTGATTTCACTGTCTTCATCAAATCTAGCCCTGAATAGAYGTGGAATTTTTTCATTCCTACCTCAGTATTTGAGAATGAATGAGAYGATATTTTTTGCTCTCTACTGGGCTGTTTCAGCGTTTTTCTCCTTGATAGGCCATTTTTAAATTTCACAGTATTTGCTAACCAGAATTTTTTTCTTGACTCCATTCTTATTTTCAACTTCTAGTTTATGYTGCTCTATGACAGAATTAAAATGCTTCTAGAACTCATGTTTTCTCAACAAATAGAGAGCTAACCACWTTCATTAATTAATCAAAAAGAAAAAAAAACATGTTTCTTATCATGTGAATGCAAGCGTACTTTAAAAAAAAAACAAACTTATTTTAATTAGTAGTAATACTTGAATTAAAAAGCAGACATAAAATTTGCCCACATTAAAAAAAAATATATCTCTATATATATTGTCTTCCAACATACATATTTTTCATTTTTTAATCTTTATTTCCTGCATGAATATCAACATGCAATATTATCCACTGGTTGTTGTTCTATTTTTGTTTCCTAACAGCTGGAATAGTGCTTAGAGCTTAATTTTAATTCACAGTGCATCAATAAAAATGCAATAAACATATTTCTCTTGGTAAATAAGTTTTCTTTGAAGATTGGTTAAATGTTTATGAAAGTTATATTTACAGTAATGTTTAGCTGTTTATCAAGGAGTATTCAAATTATAGATTTCCAGGGCTATTTATTATTCTTTGAAATTAGGATTGCATCAAGCTTCTTTCTGCATTATGGATATAATCAACACATCTGATAGGAAGTTAGAAATCTCAGATATAGTCTACCACACAGTGTAAAYGTTCATATTGACAGAATTATCAGTTTTCCCAAACTACTTACTACTGGGTTTTGCTYAGTGTGGTATATGGAGCAATGATCACAGGAATCACTGATAATATTCGGAAAATGTTGAGATGCYGGTGACATCATTTTCAAGATAAAAATTTGTACAGTGCTTTCTTTTTGCTTCCCTACTAAGAGCATTTGTTTTAAGACCAAATATTGTAAACAAATATTGTATACAAATATGCTGGAAAGATAATGAAGTCCCATCTTTTTTTTAATAAACTTGCCTTTGATTTGTAATAATGAAATAACATAATCACATTCAAAGGATTGCATTTTTACCGAACCTATTAAATGGCATGAAATATCACATATTTAATAAGAATGCAATTAATCAATGAATTGAAGTTAAACAGTTTTCTGTTGAACACTTATTAAATATTTACTTTTAGGGATTTTTTTCTGGCCACTCCCAGCAATATTCATAATATTCTTGCGCAAACCTCAACATTTCTGCAAACAGTTTTGCTGAGATCTGGAAGTGCCAGCCCAAGGTACACAGTGACTCCTTTCAATAGATTGCAATCTTTGCATTTGTCTGGATGACTCAGTCCTGGCTGACTGCTGATCAAAATGTTCCGTCAAGGGGCAGAGGAGGCAGACTTGCCTGGGGTTGTGCTGTCTACCACCAGGATTACAGCTCGGTGGAGACAATGGCCCAGGCTATTTCTGGATGTGGTTAGGACCAAGTTTTCTTGACAACTCTGCTCCACAGTGACAAAGGAAATTACTGATGCCTCCATGTTCAGCCACTTCTTATTCTCTTTTGCACCTCAAACTGATGATTGAAGCAGGTTTGGAGCATTTTCATGCTTATTCCATTCCTTCTTTGCTGGAGCAAGGCTGTCAACAAGCTGATCCTTTGATCTTTTAGCTGATAATCACTATGTCAGCTTAGCTTGCTTTTGTATAGTGCTATCATATTGAATTAAATTATCCCTGGAGAAAGTTGTCATTTTCAGCTCTGCCATATGAGAGGCTTGAAGGCCATTAAATTGTAGGTGATTTTTTAAAAAAGAAGGCAAGGTAAGTATTAGTTAAAAAGTTTCTCAGCTACTTTCATCAGAAATCCTGTGGAAGAGGAAAATCATTAACTAATTTTATGTTTAAAAACCTTATAAAATGTATTACTCTAGAAGTACAGATTAACTAGTGCCTTTGACTCAGTTACCCTCCATGATGTTTATAGTCCAATTTCAGAAAATAGTATAATTCTTTAGATTTTACTGTGCTTAATAACCACAATAAGAGCCCAAACTCAACATCCTTATTTTTTTTAACATACAAGTTGGAATTTTAGCACAAAAGTCATAGTTTGTACCACACAGACAGCCAACAGAGGTTACWCAGCAATTCAGTTAAAGGATGGGAGTTATCCAAGGACCCTCTCTCTTGCTATCATAATTCTAGATCTTGAAAAATGAGATAAATCTCTAGCAAGGACAAAATGAAACCTACAACATAGTAGGTTTGCCTATGATAGTGTATGTGCATAATATTATCTGTATTATTTACATTCATATGTCACAGAGTTTACAAGAAAGAGAAAAATAAAATCTTTCAAGCWAATATCATCACTTCATTCTAGATAAATAAACTGCATTATTTACACAATGTTGGTCCTGCTTGAGCCTAAGACTGTGCCATTGTATAATATCAAGGGTTGTCTGTCCTGTTAGCAGTGAGCAGGAGATTCATTACTTGTTATCCTATGTATTATTGCAAGACAAGACAAGAAACCTAACCCAAATTTAATATGACTACTCAAAGATCTCAACWAAAGAAGAAGGAAGAGTTAAGTGTGCAAAATTTGTTATATTTGATTGAAGCAGACCCACCTTTTTGGCTTAACTTTTTCATTACTACTATTAGTACATAAGGAGGGATATTATGATTTATAATTTTTCAAATGTTGAGAATTAATACTTCTTTTCTTCAAACACCTAGCAGTCAAAACTGGAGATTTTCAAATTTATTTCTGTCTAACATATAATCTCAGACAAAAAAAGGGAAAAGTGTTGCTAACAGGTTCTGAATATATGTTCTAGACAAAAAAAAGACTGCCAATTAATTGACAGATACATTTTGTCTTAAATATAATTACTTAATTCTTCACAAATGAATGCCTTAAACTTTAAGAGGATGATTAAATAATAGACTATCAGAAATCTTTAAATAAGTACATATGGTTGTTGTTGTGACCGTCCCCTGAAGGCAAGGATAACTTAGGTTCTTGTTAACAGATCCCTTGGGGCGGATTAGAGTGAATGATTGGTGTTTATATATATATATATATATATATATATATATATATATATAAACACCGTTCTTGCAATGGAAAGAGGTATGTAGACATTTTGGTTATTATCTGTAGTGATATAGAAACACAGAAACATTTAAAAAAATTTTAAAAATGTGAAAGGAAAAGAAATAAAGGTAAAGAAAGGGAAAGAAAGGGTAAGAGCTGAAAGAGATCCCCACCTGTGGATCCAGCAATGATGTTTGATTGATGTCCAATGGTTGAAGTGATGGTCACAGCCTTTGTCCATAGYGGGTGGGGGAAAGCCTGCAAAAACCAAAATTCAATGGGCTAATTAATATCTGCTTAGATTTAGGTGAAATGCCCAGGTACCCCTCCGGGGCAGGAGGGAGTTTTGTGCTGTCTTTTGCAAGGCCATGGATCATGCACAGTCATGCGGTGGCCAGCTCAGAAATGGGTATAGGGGCACTTTGGGGGCATTGATGGCTTGTGACCCCTTCTAAGACAAGACAGCTGCCCCTCATGTCAGTGTAGCTGTGTGAGTTATGCCCCATCAGAACTGATGAATACTCTCAGGCCTAATTGTGAATGTGAGTGRCCTAACCCAGGGGAGGGTCAGGGGATGACGTAGGCATGATAAAAAGCATTATCCCACCTTGCACGACTTGAGTTTTATCAGCGTCCACCTTTATCTGGGTCTAAACCCAGAGCTCCCTGTGAAGGGTGCTCACCCTCTCTGTCTTATGCAGATCAGAGGTTTCACCACCACACACCCAAAAATTCATCTCCTCCCCTCAAGAGGTGTAAACCTGGTCCCAACAAAGCTGCCTGCTGCCTCTGCAAACCAACTTGCTTTGAGTCATTAATGTTACACTGTCTCAAACTTGCTTGGAATGAAAACATCTCTGTCTTTAGAAAAATTTATTATTCTTATCCATCTGTTCATTCCGTATAAAATGGATAAGCTAAATGCTTTTCACACCAAAAACCCCCAAACCTTTACTGAAAAAAAGAAATTTTCCCATCAGAAATTAATTTTGTACTTCATCTGGATGCAAACCAATGCCTGCTGTTTCTGTGAAAACAGTAAGTAGAAATTATTTCAAATCAAGATGAAGGAAAAAATTTGAACACTACAATCATTCTTGAAAAAAARAAAAAACCACATCATCAGACACATAAAGAGCTAATAAAGAGAAGGTCTACAAAACCCAGACCTGCAAGAAGACATGCTGAAATCTTGATTGAATGTGGTTAGAGGTGGGATGTCTTTGGTTTGTTTCCACCAAGTTATAGTCACATGAGGAAAAAAGAAAAAAGATCAGAGCTAGGAAGGAGAAGGTAGATCCTTAAATAATTAATGTCTGAAGTAATTTATCCCACTAGATGCTTGGGTGGTTTAGTAGTGCTATGAAATACAACAGTTCTACACCTGATTTTTGAAGTATCTTTGGTGTGTTTTGTGCTCTGTAGGTAACATCTAACCAATGTTCCATGTAGCAGGCTGTGTTTTTGTATTTCGTTCTTTCCTTGCTCTGTAGCTCATGCAGCCACTCAGCAGGACTTTCATTCTGAACATTCACTGGTATTCTGACTTCACAAGCACAAGTCATGAAACCATCTGTGAGCAATTTTGGTCTAAAACCACTAGCCCCAGTACATGTTTGTTTTTGTTTTTGTTTTTGTTTTTAATAACTTGAAAAAAACCCTCAAAATACCATGGACATAGGAAATAATTTTGCTGAAACTTTTCTATAAATATCTAAGTGGATCAATAGCACAAAAACTTGCTCAAATACCTACCAGTCAGAAAGCAAGCACAAATCTACTGATTTCAGTAGAATCAGAAATAATAACATTGTCTTGACATATATAATCTCCCTTGCTAAGAGATAGCTAAAAATTTTCATTCTGGTTGATAGAATCATACTATACATTGGAGCCTCTTGTGATCAGCTAAGAGTAGGGGAGGATTTTTCCCTTCCTAATAGAGAGTGTATACTTCTATAAGTTAAAAAAAATATAYGAAGGCTTGCATATTGTTTTATTTCCTAGTTATGATTGCATTTCAGATAAAAACAGTTGATTCCTCAACTGTTTTCTCTCTTTTTAACTTTCTGTTTATATCGGAATTCTACTTTTTTTTTTTTTTTTTTACTAGATTTCCATCATGAATAGCAAACATTTCATACAGAGATTTCCTCAGTAAAATAAATTTAATCATCCCTCCCCTCACTCCTTGTACAAGGCTTCTAAATCAAGAGGTTCCATTTAATCCCAGCATCATGTTGTATTTTATTTCAGCAGACTTCCACGGATAACGATTGCCAATGTCGTGCTGACCTTCCCTGTCTTCTCCTTTCCTGCGGCTCTGCCATGGGAGAAAGAAATCCTTTATTATTAATAGACTATTTTGAAATCCTCCGTACATCTATCTTGGAATCACAATAARTCAATATTCGATGATATATGCTGCCTTGTCTGTCATTTCTAATCACAAACTCTGCACTCCCTGTAACAGTTATTGTAATGGTGAATGAATCATGCACCTTGATAATARTAAGAGCTCTCAATGCATGTAAAATAGATGGGTATTTCCCCTGAATTTTAATGACTGTATTTTAATAACTATCATTYTGACATGCTGTTGGCTTTGCATTGGGAGATGGTAGTTTTTAGTGGATATACCTAGATTTTTAATTTAAGGGAGATTAAGATAATCAGAAATAGACYCATACATTAAAAAAATTGATAAAATTCATCAGGATTTTGTGATCTAAAATGATTYTTTGTGATAGAAATTATAGTTAATTTGACTTCTAAAAGAGAATGACAACTTGCAAAACACAAAAGGATATGATAATTTCCTCTGACTAGCATTTTTTTTTTCTTGGCGGGACTTGGGAATGTGGGGTGGCACTTCTTCCCTTCTTGTTTAAACCTTTTAAATTACAAAAAGTCAAAAAATAAATAATTTAAAAAAAAAAAACAACCAAACTCCAATGATACCTAAAAAACAACAAAAGTCAATAAAGATGCCCAGTATAAAAAACATAATTTATCACATGAAAACACATCAGAAATACTTCCTTAGCATATCTCAGTGTAAGGAAAGAACGTAATAGAATATCATTCCTTCAGTTGGAAGGCACTGCTGATTCATGCTGAGCCTGCTTTCGATGTCGTGAAACTGAATAAATGGTAACCACAAGACAAATATAAGCAAATTGTAAACTCACATTAGGGATTGTTTAAGAAAAATGCCATATGCRTTTAGAACACACCAAAATAATTTCTATTTTGTTGCAGATGATCATGAACTTCATTTCTGTCCATATACCTTAAAGAGCATTTTGGTTGTGATATTAGTGGGGATTTTCTTTTGTAAAATACAGAAAAAGCAGTGTAAGAGTTGAAAAAATTTTGTAAGATTTAATAGTAGGGAAAAAAGGTTAGTTGAAAAAATATTTCCAAAACAGAATTGGGTTTCTCTCTTTCT
>NW_026623676.1:372826-376194 GCF_030028575.1 Malurus melanocephalus
TAAATTAGCATATGCCTACAAAGCGCTTTATACATGCCATTTTTAACAGGGTAAAAGGCAGGACACTGCTTCAAAAGATGAGCAACAAGAAGGGGGAGGAAGCACCTTTCTCCTTTCTTAAAAATCCATCTAGGAAAAAGTAATCTTAAAAAAAGTTTTTGTAAAAGCAAAGAGTCAGTATTTCTGGTGGGTTTTAACAGAGCTCGAGTTTAATAAAATGTTCCTTTCTTCCATTTTGTCTTCAAGACTTTCACTTTTGGACTTTATAATCATGAAAATGAAGAAATTGGATAATGAARTCATAATTCATCAAAGAAAATAAGTATTTGTATTCATTTTAAGGAAGGACTTTGTACTTAGACTAGAATATATTTGAGTGYTTTGTTAAGCATGGACTAACTGAACTTATTTAAGGGTAATAAATATGGTCCAATGTAAACCTTCAAAAACACGGTTTATTTGCTATTGATTATTGCTGGAAACCAATTTCACATGCTAATTACACTTTTTAACAAGCCCAGCTATGTGATGGTATTGTATTTGCAAGTAAGAGTTTTCATATCATATATCCTACATTAAGTAGAGCCCATAATATGCTTTTTRGATGCAATTTTAGTTTATTCCAGTAGGTTTGTGATAATGAAGCTTCTTTTGGGCTAACTCTAAATCTCAGTATTTACATGTAATTTAGTTATACATATTCCTCATAAATAAGGTTAGGGGAAGGATACTAAATGCATGCCATTTGATATTAAGAATAAGTCAAAATCCTTGACAGCTGCAGGCTTAGTGAGGCAAAACTAATAAATTAAACTATGAAGCTGAAAACTAATAAACCTCTGGGAGCAAAAATAATTTCTCTCATAATTGAAAACACAAGATATCTGTGAGCCAATGGCAATCACACTACAGAGTTCAGTGAATAAAGCAAAGTCCCTAGAAGACTGAAAATATCAGGTATTCAGCATCAGGAAAGAAAGAGGAGGGGAAAGATTTACAGAGGAGTATATCTATTACAGAGTATAGTCAAATATGCATTTGAGCAATGAAATATGTTGAAATACAAATGTGTTTAAATAATGGGGAATTATTTATGTAATTGATCTTCTATAACTTCATAATTCTATTTGCACCTTACTTAGGTTTCTTGCATTTCAGAAGACACAAAATGGATTTTATTCTGGTGAAGACAAATCCTTATTTCAGCTGAGCTGTGTTGTAGTTATCTCTAATTAGTCAGCAAGGCTCCTTCTTGCTTTGTTCCATGGCCATGGTCCCAGAGTAGCCAGAGTGTAAATGCACAGCACTCGTCTTACTTTTGGAGGAGCCAAGGTTGCTCACCCCAATCCTCAGGGGTAGTCCACATGGTCCACACCCCGCCAACTGCACAGCCCATTTCTGAAAGCCAGCAGGGATCTTTCTTGCCCCAGCTTGGCTCCTCTGAAAAGTTCTACACCTGCACTGGCTAAACAAGTCACACTGTGGTAAGCCATTATAAGGCCTAGGCCTGGTAAGGGCAGAGAAGGTCCGTGAAGGATCTGGAACATTCGGTGCCGTTGGCCACCGTTGGCCGACAGCCGGCAGGCGCTGTAACAGTTCCAGTCGGGTCTATCTCGAGCGCCCGCGAGGCCGTGAGAAGCCACAATATAACTCTATGGCGAGGGTAGTCAGCGCGAGCCCCCTGCAACGGCAGAGCTACCTTATAAGGAAATTTAGAGCGTTAGTAAGAGCTTCTGTAYGTTAAGTTATCGTTATTCCTGTTACAAAAAGCGTTATGTCTAACCGCCGTCACTGTTACGAGCCAAGGGTATAAAAACCCCTGCATCGGTTAATAAAGCGGATGAGATAGCACGTACAACCATGTCTACGAGGTCATTTATGTGTCTCTCCCGTCTCCCCGCAAATGGCCGCTCCAACATCACACCATGCTTCCTATCTGATCTAATGTAAACCAGGAACTCCCCTTTATGGAGGGAATAAAACAGAATTTTTCCCTTTATGTTTTTTAATTTAGTGTTTTAGATTATGGAAATTGAAGACAATAAGACTATAGCTGTTTGCTGCAAAATCCATTGTTTAGTGTTAGTCCACCATCCTCAAATGTAAGGATATAATGTAAGGATAGCTTCACAGCAGTTAATGATGGGTTAGAATTAATAAGGAAATATGTAAAGAAAGCTAAAGTATGACTGAACTCAGCAGATCACCTCAGTTGGAAGCTACTAAATTTTGACTGTAAATGATTATTTACAGCCACTGGTGTTGGCTGTGCACATTTCCTTATTAAGAGTGAAGAGAGGATTAAAGATGAAAATTAAAATTTAGGATTATCATAGGTTTTTGTTGCACATTCTARGGACATACGACCAAGACAGAAGGATATATAAAAGCAGTATATAAAAGTTTCTACAGCTAACTCTTGTTGCTATTTGTGTTGTCATAACACTGAAAGAAAGCTAGTCAAATGTAGGGTGTCTAATGTAAGTACCTACAACCTGTGCAGATGGATAGCTTTCCAGACTGCATAGTTCAAATCTCCACTGACTATATGAACTATTAATGTTCCAATTTCACTGGAATCCAAATCCTGTCATCATTTATGTCCAATGATTTGTTTGTTTGATATGTCTGCATTTTTTTTCCCCCAAGCTTTGTGAATATGGTGGCTGAGTGTTAGTTGACTATGAATGGGGAGCACGAGCAGAGGGGAAGAATGTGATTACTAAGGAGAGATATTTTTTTCAGAACTAAAAAGGGAACTACAATAACAGATTTCTAACTTTTTAATATTTTTTTTTTTTAAATTTCATATATTATAATATCCTACTATGGTTAAGTTTACAATTAGAGTAAATAATAGATTGGTTAATGTATCAGAAAAGCGCTCTCACTATTTGATAGGGTGGAATCTTCAGAGTTAGGATGGCAACTAAAACTTTTCTGTATACAGTGTTTTGCATTCTGCTTTTCCACATCAGTGAATCCTCTTGCTCTGATGGGGTGAAGTYAAAGAAAGAGAACTTCAGTGTTGCCCTTGAGTAGAGAATTAATGGGTCAATTTCATTTAGTTTCTTATAAAAATAATATATAGATTTACAATTATATGTACTCTAATCTGTCCTTTTTAGCAGCATAAAAGAAGCCCTTATTCCACTGTTAGAATGTTCATTATTCCATTTTTAGAATGTTCCATATTGTACTCTGGGATTTATTTTCACTAAGTTTTCTAGAGAGGAAGGGACATCATATATTGACACTCCCTGTAGAACAGAAAGAAAATATGCAGATTCATTTAAACTAATATTTTAGTTTAAATTAATGGTTTGTAAAATAAGTGAAGTTTAGGAATGAACATCCACCAGAAAATT
>NW_026623676.1:376262-431104 GCF_030028575.1 Malurus melanocephalus
CCTTCCTCCCTTCCTTCCTCCCCCTCCTCCCCTCCCTCCCTTCCTTCCTCTCTTCCACTCTTTTTCTCTCTTTCTCTCTTTCTCTTTTTCTCTTTCCCTTGATCTGAATGTATTGATTCCCTTCATCCCCAACCAGCTCTGGCTAACATTTGCCAATGAGAATCTTATTTCTTGAAAACATCAGATTTTGAGCGTTGAAGACTTATTTCGGCAGCTCACTGGAAATGAGCAGGTTCTTGTGGGATTTCCAATGTTATGCTGTCAAATGCCTTAGGATAAAGGAAAAAAATTGCTTTCAGCCACCAGTTAAAATCATTCAGTTGTTCTTAGTTTGAAAGTAAAAATTAGGTTCTTTGATTGAAACTAAAAAACGTAAGAAGTAGTTTRTTTAAAGACATATTTTTAAAGGAGAAAAGAATAAAATTTCTTTAAAATAGCTCTTTCTTTCCAGGCTTGATGTCAATGTATTTTTTATTCATTGCCTTCAGCTAGGAAAATCTTCAATAATGGTTAATCCCAAAACAGGTAAAAGTTCTTTAGAACAAAAACACAAACATTTTGCTAAGCTTTGTTCTTATACTCAAAGCAGGCCTACTTACATGTCATTTTCCTAAGGCTTTTTACAGATTATAAATTCATCCTGATTTCCAAAGCTTCTATTCATAATAATCTATTCAGAATCTTTTTTCACCCTAATTTTTTGGAATTAGAATATTTATGCAGTTTTAGCCACTCTTGTAAAGAAGTCTTCAAAATGGCCCTGCCTATGAATAGTTTTATGTGTTTAATTGAAAAGCAACAGGATAATCCTGTATTAAAGCAATTCACTCAGGGAGAAAGCTTCAGGAGTTCTCCATAAAGAAAAAAAAAATCACAGCAAAACACCAGAATAAACACCAAAATAGTCAGTATTTTACTTTATAAACAGTGCACACTTGAGAATAATAATAAGAGCCATAATGCTGAAAAGATCATAAGAAACTGCATTTGGAGAAAGACATGTTGGAAGACACCTCCTCTCTTACCTATTTTGTTTAGCAATACTAAAATGTCAACATTTAAAGATCAACTGAAAATTTCCTTTATATTTACTAAAATTAATGTTCTGTACTCTSATTATTTTATATAAATTCTGCTAAGCATAATATTGGAAATGCTGAAAAACCAATTGTAGCAGAAAAGCTGCTTTGCTGAAGCTTGTAGTGATTTATACAGTCAGAAAAAGGCTTTTCTTCATTCATTTTCAGTGTTCTTTTTTTGGTCTCTTAAATTTAATTATTTTTTCAAGAGATACCAAAATAACCCAACTGTAAAAAATGCAGAATTAATTTCCTTGCTATATTGTATAATTTTTTTTTTCCGGCATTTCAACAGGTAGCTGTTTTAGTTTGTACTCCCCTTTTAAAAATTTCCTTAAAAGATGTTAAAATGTTTGACATGCAGGTTAGGAAGGGGGGTGGGACCGACACACCATTTTTACCTCATTATAGGACAGTTTTCAGTGGTTTATTTTATTCTTTCCATTTTCACATGTGATGGTTTAATCAAATTTTTTAAATTCCTCAATATTTTTAAGAGAAAAAACCCCATGCAGATATAGCATAAACACCTGCTTGCACTTTGCAAATCTGTTTTTTTTTACAATAAAATTTTATCAGCCATGTGATAGCATCTGAAAAGCTAGCAGGTATCATATGCTTAATTACCCTAGCATATGGTAAAACAGGAACAGTGAGAAATTTCTAGGAAAAAATCTTGGCAGCATGGGAAATACAGCCTCCAGACTAACAAGASAATGGAAAGTGGTTAATTGCTGGCTGTAACAACTCATGCTCTTTGCACTTGTTCTGTTGTCTTCTAGAAAATTTTAATTTTTAAAATATAGTTTTGAAGAATTTTTGTGTAGATCAAATGTACAGATATACAAATAATTAATTATTATAGTCAAGTAGAGCATACATAATTTATCATTAATATCATTGCATACAAACGTGCATGTATTTATACATATTTGTATAAGTACATGCAGACCTATGGCTGAAAAATAATACTTTTCAACTGTCCTCAAGGATGAAAGTGAGAAAGAAAAGATAGTCCTTGAATGAAACACAAGGAGGGAAAAAAACACGAGAAAAGATCATTGAGGGAATAAACAGGACATCAGTGACATGACATTGTTTGAAAATATCTGAATAATTTTGCCTGCTACTTGTAGCAACTACTGAGGACTTCTCAGAAATCTATCTTTAATGAGCATTAATATTATTTCTTCATTTTTTGCTATTCTCCATTCATTCCTATGATGATGAGAGCAGTTTTCATTAACAAGTAACTTTCCTCTTTTATTCATGGAAAGGTGGGAGAAAGAAAATGGACCAAAACTTCAAATTTCTTCAAGACAAGTTATTAGMTACTTATTCTCTCTAGTACAACTGAGGGTATGATATATGAAAATGATGCTTTCTTCTTTCAGCATTAAACATCTTGATAGAGTTTGGAATTGAAATGCTTTCCCTTGATGGCATATTTGGTTAAATGTCACATGTTTACTGATGCCTTCAGTGTCAATTTTTATTGTGCCAGAAGCCAGTTAGCARTATCACAGATTATGGTGCTTTCACCACATATAGAAACGTAAACTGTGTTTTCACAAACATGTAGATGGCTTTGCAGTCCACTCTAGGGAAGGAAATTTTTAGGAGCAGACATGCTTTGCTGATATTTATGTGAATGTTTTGTCTCTCTTTTTAGAGATCTCAATAAAAGTTGCTGAAAAGACTTTTTGAGAGTGATATAATATTTCTTGAAAAGKAGGCCTGCCTCAAGACTCATTACAATACAATCATCAAAACTTTACTTTATTTGAAAGTGCCAACAATGAGTCTTTGTTAAATATTTACAACAGAACATCACCTAAGCCATGTGAAAGTTACAAAATGMAGTTTCTAAGTCATGCTCTTTACTTTGTGGAATGAATTTCATGGGCCARCTACTGACATTGGAAAATAACCTGGATAATGCAGGTTAGAAGAAATATTTACTTTGTTCTTGTTAGGTTAGACTGATCCTATCCCTCATAGTTCTGCACACTATCATTCCTTATTTTGGRGTTCTAGCATATGGGTCTCTTTCCTGACTTTTAGCACAAATATTTATAAACATATTAGTCCTAGACACACTTWAATTTATGGTTAGTGATTTTTTAACATTATCAAGAGTTAAGCAGAAACAGACTTTTCCCCTCATCTCTCCATCATATGTGATCATTTATTTATGTCAAGAAGCCCTCTAGGAACAACTGTGTAATTWGTCATAACACAGTAAAAGAAACAACATATGTAAATACTTTTCATGAGATTGTTCAGGATGATCTGAGCCCACCATACTAATTAGTCAAATTGGTATTAAGGAGAAAGTTAAAAATCACGCTTGTCTTTCTAGAAACAATTGAACAACCAAGAAGTAACTCATGGTTCTACGTCCTGAAAGAGGAGTTACTATTTCAATAGYAACAGAAATAAAAGTTATCTTGTTTGCTTTTTTCTTTCTCCAATAGTCACTGTCTGCTCCAAGCCAATTTGTGGCCATCTGGATTCCAAAAGCTTTGCACATGTGTAACCACTGTCTGCATTCATCATTGTTCTCATTGTTCCCACGAGGTTATAGGTAAGGAATGTAAAAAACAAGGTTTTGAGAGCAAAACAAAGGCTTGTATGCAGTGTTGGAGAATAAGCCCTTGCTCAATATACTGGGAGAAAGACAACATGGGTCCATGGGATGTTTTTCAGAAAGAATTTACTGGTCATAGGAAGCTGGCTCAGCTCAGCAGCTTTTGACTTCTCGGGTGAGAACAAAACCACTAAGCAATTTCTAATGACTAGAAATTCACTAGTTCTAAGTGAACACTTACTAAATAGTAAAACTGCAAACACACAAATGCAAATGCAAAAAAAAAATCATGTTTTCTAGTGCTGAAAACTTCCAGGTTTTTTCCCAGACAAACAAAATTCCATAGATAGGCTACTAAAACAAACTATGAGGTAAAGTATCAACTTGAGTYCGTTCTTTACTCCAGGCACATATGCTTTTAAAGACATAAGAAAAACTGCAGATAAGACTGACCTCARTGTGTATCTTGCTGCCCAAAAAATTCATGCATGCGTATAGGATTTCCAGACCTTAGTATGAACTAATATGCACTTACAGACTTTAGTATGAATTCCCCTAGCCCATATGTTCTGTAAGCAACACCTTTTGATTTCATTTCAGATTAATAAGCATAAGGCTCAGTTTTAGCCCCAAAGCAGCCTGAATTGTAAAATGTTCTGCTGTTTTGTTTGGGGTTTTTTATTCCTGAAAAAGAGAACCAGAAGAAAATGGATAAAAAATTTYTTGTTAAATAAATCCTTGACCTTTTTCCATCCTGTAATCATCCTGCTTGCACAGAAAACTCTACTGATGGGAAGACACACATGTAGGACAACAATCTGGATTTTGAAAAGCACGATTTTATTATACCTGTCAATGCTGGCAGAAATGTTACCCATTTTTCTTAAAATAAGCTTAAAATGAATATTTGGTAAATATTTGGTAAATATTTGGTAAATATTTGGTAAAAATTTGGTAAATATGGTAAATATTTCCTTTGTAATGATGATAGAAGGGAATCAGTATATGGAAGAGTTGACAGTCAAAAATAGGCAATATGCCTTCTTAAAATCAGACAAGTACAAATAGCAACAAGAAATGAATTAGATTATTCCTTTATCTATTGTCATAACTGATGGTAGGTACAGATAAAATATCTCTTTAATATCAGTCCTGRCTGGATTAGTTTATCAAGATCTCAGTATGGTGTGCTAAGTTTCTGTGTAGGCAAGAGAATCACCTGCAGAACATTATTACTTTCACTCACTATTGAGTTGGACTGACTTTGAATGCCATATTCCATTTATTCCGCCCTAAGCATCCTGTCTGCAATGTCAGCACTTTTCCAATCAACTTGCATGAAACTAAAGGCAATGGAAGGCACAATGATTTGTTAAATATGTCCTWTAAGCAGTTATTACTCTGCCATCAGTGTGCATGTACTCTGCATTACTCATACAGCGTGTTTATAAATTATGTTGTCACCATGAACCTCTTCCATGCACTTTGTTTGTCCTTGCTGTCTTAAAATATGCATTGGTTATCAGTCAAAACAGTAGCAAATATTCTACAAGGTCATCCAGTGCAAAACAGATGTTCATATAATTTATGGAGATAAACATGTGCTCGTGCTTCATTAGACAAAATATTAAATAATAAATTAAGGGAAATATTGTCTTCCAGGGGTTCATCAASCTAACTATATGTTCTGCAATTTAATTTACTGTTCAGGATTTTAAATACTTTTGGTTTTGTCAAGCTGTTTATTTAACACACACATTGTGTAGCTGCAATAGTATTTTATAACTTTATATCTGTAATAAAAGGCAAATGTTACAGTAACAGGGATTATTCATCAGGACATTAACACAAGCAATTTGCTGATGGTCTTTCATGTGTAATATTGAAAAAGCAAATTTTCATCTCCATTTGTTACCCAGCTTTTATGGAAAGTTTAGTAAGCAGTAAAAACATGATAAAATTCAGGGTCGTTTTAAACCTTTAGGTTGTAATACCCAATCACCCCTTTCTTGTAAAGAAATCCCTCTCAAAGAGCTATATTGTTTGGAAAACCAATGATTTTCATTATTCTTTGTTACAGAATTTTTCTCGACAATACTAGAATACATAAAATCCSAACAAATTATGAAAAACCATTTGTGTCATTAAATCAGGGATGTTACTAAGTTYCCTCAGACTAGTCAGATATAAAGTTTCTCACCACCTCTGTAATAAAATTATCATGGGGCATTTTCTCAAAATTAATGAGATGCTGCTGTTTATTTTGGACCTTTTTTGGAAAGATTTAATTTGAATTCTAGCCTGATGACTGGTGCATTAGTCAAGTGGCAGAAGAACAGGCTTGTGCTGACTTTCTTTTTGTCACTCTTATTTAATGAAAAAAAGGGATGTTTGATGTGAAGCTCCTGCAGGACTATCGGAAGCTTCCAGCCTAAAACACCCAGTTCAGCACTACAACAACTGCATGCTCTGCTATTCCTTTCCTGCTAAAAGGCAGCATCTGCCAGGCACTGMTGGTTATTCTGCTTCCTCATATCACTGTGGGGACCAACTAAACTGGAACAAATGCACACGTACATGTGCACACCCACACAATCCCCAACACCCATGTGCTCATGACTGATATGCACTGGACCAAATATATCAAGGCAGAAATCACAGCAGCAAGTTCTACACTCAYCATGAAAGACCTGATGTCCTTTCCACAGACAAGAGTTCTTTTTCTTGCTTTATAGGTAGAAGTTAAACGCTTGCTTTTTACCTCTAAATGAAATTAAGACTCACGGAGTGAAGTACATTGTTCAGGTTTACYTGGGATATAAGGGATTGCTCCAAGCAAAATTCACACTATAACAGACCTGAGGTGGACACAGAGGACTTTGACAAACTACCAAGAAATACCCTCACCAGACCTTGTAATTCCCAGTATAACATAAGTATAATTTCAGGAGAGTTTGTTCATTCTTGATGTGCGTTTATGCTGTTTAAATGAATTTCAAGAATTTGGGTGAAGCAATTAAAACATATAACATATATAAAAGCCGATCTTCCAAAATTACTCTTCAAGACAGCARCTCCTGATGAGTTCCTGCGGGCATTTCAAATGCAGCCTTTCTGTCCTTACTGCCCTATAAAGAAAATKATGATGATGTTTAACATATAATTAGCAAAATGCCTACATATTTTTTTCCAAAAGTGTGGGACTCTGGTTTATGAAGATAAATCCATGACTTAAAGACCTTACTCAATGATCAGTCTGTCAAGTGGAATCACAACATATTCCTGCTTTCTGTCACTTTGTTTTGAATGACAAGTTATGCATTAAAGAGACTTTTTTTGCCATTGCAAATGAAAGCCACACAACAAAGGGATTTTCTATTATATTAGCGGACAATTTTCTTGCACTCTTTTTAGAGGTGTCACAACGATAATCCAAACTCCTCTCTCCTTTTGTAYATGGAGAATCAAATCCAATTTGTAATATACAAGACAATGGAAACCAAGTTTTTAACTTGCTTGTACCAATTAGGTGAGCCCTTCAAAGTCACCAGCTAAACACAAAATCCTTCTCATAAAGAAGTTCCAGGAGAGCATCTAGACCTGAGGCATCTGCTTCAGTTTCTGCTTGTCCACTAGGGAGACACACATCCACTCTCACTCATTTTCAGGCTTTTCTTAACCCAGTGCATGTCTGTCTTCCGTAATAGGAAGACTTCATTTTCATCTCTTTCCTTCTTAAACACCWGGGTGAATCTGCTCCAGAAGCATAAAATGTATGTTTTACATGATGGATTATGATTGAACATATTCAAAATGCTGTCAAGGAGCTAGAAAAATKATGCTCATAGACCTGCCAAGTTTCATTCATTTTCAACAAGTCTCTCTGTTTTACTGATGATTTAAGATCATTTGCAGAAATTTCGGGTATACAAAGTGACTCATAAGGATTTTCGAAACTCACTTGAGAACTAGCATCTTTCTAATCTTATCAGGACTATTTTAAAATAATATTTTAATGTATGTCATAATTTGTTTCTGCTCTTCAATGATATATTGACTAGCTTCCAAGTGACCTCTTTTTTTTTATTGTGCTGTGCATAAGTGAGAGGAGAGATGAACAATATATGCTCAGACAGAGAGTGAAAACAGACAATTACATCAAAAAGTTAATGTAATTTTTATTCTGGAGAAATGTACCAAAATCCAGAGATTTTCCTCAGCAATGGCAAATAGAAAACTCTTTCCCAATACTACCTGAGCTTTTGAAATCTTGAAAAGAAATCAAAAGGCAAAGCAGTAATTATAAAAGGGTCAGAAAATCCTTCTACCAGATGAAAATCATTACATAATGCAAATATTAATACTGTTCATTAAAAGAAGAATAATATTTATCAAATTTTCCCAGATTAAATATTCTCTGGAGTTGATTTCCTCTTTCTTTTTGAATASTAAGCTAATGTTTTTCTTTTTTAAATAAAAAACAAAGTCCTACAATCAAATGTTGGTGGAGCAAGCCAGAAGAGTATCTTCAAAAACTTCACTCTCTTAATTCTTGGGAAGACCTTACCTGTGCATCCTTTAATCTGTCACCTCAGTGGTACCATTATCATATGAAAGAGTTGATCTTAAACTTTATTTGCATACAAGCTCTCTTCTAGACCTTCAATTACTCACTGGTGAAAAGCCAACATTTTTGAAATTCAAAGCCCTGTCATCCATTAGCTTTTCCACTTCAACAGCACTTGCAGGTAAAAGATGAAGGTTGTGTTTGAAGCACTGACTTGGTATAAAATGACAASATCACAAGAGGGATAATGGTGCCCATAAATCATTGCTTGAGTAGTAAATGTTTAAGAATAAAATCACACTTTTCATTGTCTTGTTATTCTCATGATCATTTCATAAATTATAAATGATCTTTACAGAAGACTTTAAGGAAAAGTTTGACTATTTTCAGCTTTTGTTTTTATGTGTGCACAGTGAAAAAAAAGAGACAAGCAAAACAAAGATTTGCTTCCATATTGAAAATAAAGCCAATATATTTATGCAAGGGATAGGATGTTTTTGATGTGCAGGCAAGCAGACAAGATAGAGCTTGTTTGGTTTTGTTGCCAAAAWTTATAAGTGGTTCATCTAGGCAAATTACACATTCAGCAGCATTTCATTTTTCATTTCTGTGCCAATTAGMTTTTCTGGGGTTGAACTAAAAAAGCAGCAACTGATATTAAACAATAGTACAGATTTTCATTTCAATTAAGTTACTCATTGGAATGCAACAAATATCAAATAACAAATCACTGTGACTTTTTATCCTTTTCTCTAATAAAATGTGGTAAAATATGAATACTAAAACTTGAAACACTTTTTAAAGCATCTAAAGCAATGTCTTCATATGAGGGAAGCTCATTTGAGATCAGGACCAAAATAGCAACTATTATCAACTCTCTCTCACTATTATTATTTTGATAAAAAAATGGCATAACACAAGTTAGTATAGGCCCCAAGACATTACAAGGTTTTTTGAGAAGAGATTTAAGTGGATTTTGTGCTCAATTGTAGTGGAAAAATATAAAATTTAGCACTCTAAAGTGTCATGCTTCTGCATCACTCTACTCAACAAGACAAATTCTTGTTATTTCATTTTTTACTCAGACCTCCAGGATTAATACAGCAACCCACCATATTGAAAAGCATCAAAGCTCATTATATTAATTCATGGTTACTATTAGCTTTTGTAAAAATGAGAGAAATTAAAGAAAATTATCTTTTATGTCAATGTAAAAATTTTCATKGACATTGAAAAATGCTTATGTAACTTATTAATTATGTCTCTTTTGAACCTATGTATGACCAAGGACTAAGACCTGAAGGAAAATATGATATTCCTCTCTGTCTGTTTACCCACTGAACAGCAATGATTAGATTATGTAGACTGGCTGAAATATCAATATTATGTGCTATCCACTTAAAAGAAGTTGAGCACATAGTTTGTAAAGCATTATTTCAATTTTTAATTATAGACTATTGCTACTTTTGGGCAAAAAGCATAAACTACAGCAAGCAAACACCCTTTTGTATTACTTATAAATACCAGCTGTTTCTGGGAAAGTTTTCTTTATTCTACTCAAGACAGATAAAATACTTGTTAGTAAATAATATCATAAATCCAGACTGCTGTATTTCTTTTTGCAGTAAACAAAATAAACTATGTAATCAAAAGATAGGAATATTGAGGGGATGTGATTTCATGTTACAGCATGGCAACAGTGCCAGTCAGTAACTGGTGCTCTTGTTCTATGTGAGTCTCTGGTGATATGGATTTAAAAAATTTGGATCTTTAATTAAATTTAACATCAAAGTGAAGGTCWAAAAAAGCAGTCACCTTATGTCTCTCTTTCGGTTTAAGTTTTAAAACATATTGAAAGAACAGATTTTTTTTTTAAATAAAAACATCATAAGCATTAGTTGTAGTTCTCAAATTGAATACACACCAGAGATTCAGCATTTATGATAATATTCAAGAATAATTTTTGTTATTTAATAAMCTTTCATCACTGAAAATGAAATACATTCATTTTCCTCTATATAAAAGAAGGAGTGCCATTCTAAGAAAATTAGAGTAATTTCACACTTTCCYTCTCTTTCTATCATTTGTCTCTAGTTTTCTCTCATACGTTTCTATCTTATACCTCTCTGTTCCTCTCAGATTTCATTCATCTCTAAAAAGAGGCAGCGCAAAGATTTGGGASCTAAAAACCCTAGTTTAAAATATTTCTTTCAAAAGACAGCATAACAGGATGAAAAGATAAAGGTAGTTGATGTGCAATATTAGAGAGGTTTTATGATACTTTTGGAGGCTTGTATTATCATCCATAAGGAAAATTCAACTGATAGATGAAATGTGAAATTCTTATTCTTTAGATGTTGAGAATTCTATGCAGCAGAATGCAATACAAGCCATGTCTAGGAAAATTGGTTGGCAGGTCAGGTGCAGAAGTAACATTGCATTAATTATTCCACCTGATCTACAGTCATGTAGTTCTAGGACAGAAGTTAAACTTGTGTATTGTTAGTCTGTGAATTAATTCAATCTTCACAGTATGTGGATACTCCTTGGATTATCCTTGAAGGATGGCAGACCAATAATTTAAAAATAACTGGAGTTAACATTTGAATAAATCAATTACTAGGCATAATCCCTTCTGAACTTCTTGCCACAAAGAAAAAGAATCTATATTTCTTAAATAATTTAGTGAATAATTTGCTATCTAAGATTGTGGATTACATAACATTCTGATGACTGCTACAAATAACAAATGATAATTTACTCCTGTATAAATTGTAACCGGATTCAAGAATAATTTTTTCACAATAAGAACTATCAGCCATTGGACTAATCTCAGCAGGGAGGGGTGAATTGCCCAATGGTAGGCACTGCTAAGATTCAGCTGCATAGGGTGCTGGAGTATCTTCTATCGACTTTGCCAAGGAAATCTTTACCACATGATCTTTGAGGTTCCCTCCTCCCTGGTATTGCATGAGTCTATGAAATAAATTACATTTATTATGATTGCCTAAGGTGGTAACTTTAACTTCTTAGAGTATTTTTTTTTTCTTTTTGGTAAAAAGCAAAGAAGATTCTTTTACGAGAAGAGGAATAACTTATAAGTGTATCAGTTTTTATCAATTCCTAGTTTGGCACCTGGAATAAAAGTAAAAAAATATCAAAAGTTCAACCATTGCTTTTTCAGAAGCACCTGAAAGACAATTCTTTACCAAACTCTTAATTCATCATCTGATTCTGATTATTTTACATGAGACAATTTATAGAATTTAGCCATCAAAAACATTACTCCTTTGTGACATAATCCAAGGTCTTCTGTTGCTCTCCCTCTTTTCTTTTCAGACTTTTCAGACTCTTTTCAGGGTTTTACTCCTCCCCAATGTAACCTAAATTGCAAATTAAATCCAAAGCCTTAAATATTCCTTGCCTCCAGAGACAAGATTTTTCCCTACCACATATCAGTAAYTCTTGTAAGTTAAAAAGGAAATAATGGCAAGGAATGGAATTTAGGCTTTTGCCATGTATTCTAGTCCAGGTCTCTTCAGGTAACTAAGGTCTACATGTAAATAACCTCTGCTTTATGTTTCTACACACTCTTTATCACGTATCATAATTCTCTAATGTTCTAGACATTCTGAGTTTTCCTGTGGGCCGTTCCCAAGCTATAAGTGATGAACATTGCTAAGGAAGTTGGTACCCTTTCTATTTCTGTTCATATCAGACRATTCCCTTACAGATGGACCTTATTCTAAATTTCTTTTGCTGCTACAGACAGAGGTTTATATAACTCTCAAAAAAGAAACATAAATTGGCACTACTACATGTGAATCTCACAAAAATCCTGTTTTGGATAGCAGGCAATAATTTGACCACCTAAACTAATGAATGAAATAGTCACACCAAAACCATAAGGAAGAAAAAGTGCTTCTAAAAGTAAAATATGCTATTTTGTAGGTATACATGGTAGTATGGTATAAGCTGACCCACAGAAGTGTATTTATCAAGAGACTGACACAAAAGATGTTCTACTTCAATATTACTATGCTGGATACAATCTGCAGCACATTCATTTTATGTACAAAATAGGAAGTTTTTCATAAGGGTGTTTTTTAATGAATGTTGGCATCAAAATATCACTGCTAAATTATTGGGACTCTGATATCTTGTAAGCTCATCACCAGCATAGCAGACAGAGCTGGTTTTGCTCTGTGAATATTAAGATTCCAAGCAATATCCTTGGCCTTGTTTAGCACCCCTTTTATGACATGTTTATTTCTCCAAATCTATTTTCCCTAACCTCCTATGACAGCTTGGACTGCAGCCCTTTTCTTGCAGAATGCCCTCCACTGCTGCTGTGGGAATTGATTGGCAGGTTATCATATGTGAATAACCTGGCACCAATATCCTGCTCAGGACTAARCCTGACACAACTGACCCTGGCCTGGTAGCTGAAAATTGTTCAAAAGTTCAATTTCTGAGCTGGGGAGAAATAATACAGATAGACACAGTCACTTCCAACTCTGTGAAAGACTGATTCTGATCTTTTTATTAATATCATAAGGAGTGTTGTTATGCATTTTTACCAAGAACTTTGGACTCAAGAGAAAAATCTAATATATAGTGGCATCTAATTTGTTATAGTTGCAGCAAAGTGCAGTCTTCAAGACAATACAAGGTGTTGACAAAACTTTAAKAGTGGTGAGCAATTAATATCTTATAATAGGTCTTTAATATTTCTGATATCAAGTATTTCTAGCTGGTGGTACCAACAAGGCACAATGCCATTAACTAACCTTCTTAAAGAAGAAAACTGTTTGCATCATTACTCTGATGATATTAAGTCTTATTTGTTTGTCAAATATCTGTAAGACTTTCAGCATTTGGCAGCTAATAGCAAGGATTAGTATTCTAGAAATGATGCTGGAATGGCTGAGAAAACAACAACAACAACAACAGCAACAACAAAAACCCTTGTAATTAGACATATAAGTGAAAAAGCTTGCTTGGCAAAAATCCAATACCCATATATTAATATAAATAGCCATTRCAGCAACTTTCTTTATTGCTGTTCTCATGAGATCCAGTAACACAAAAAACAAAGATGTGCCAACTGTTCTCTACTGGGATAATCAGTTACAGCCAGAAAACTAATTCATAAAATGCCATTGTTCTTACAAAAGCTTTCTTATATATAAAAATAAAATACATTTTTATTTCACTTTTAGATCATAACAATCTTTTGTGTCACTATCAACTTTTTCAGTCTGTGATTGATAGCACAATTSCCTGAATTTAGTAAAGTGTGCCAAGCAGAAGAGCATCGGAAGCATCACTAGGACTATGCCCTGCTGAATGAGAAAGGGATAAAATTTAAGTTTTACCTTATTTGAGACACAAAGATACTTCTAAGAACTTAAATCAGCACCCTTCTAAATATTTCCCAAAATTATTATTCAAGCATGATTTTAATATTCATAAGAAAAACAGAAAAAAATATTAAAAAGTGTCCAAAAGCATATCTAATTAGCTAATCCTGTCTCTAGATTGATTATGCAGTAAAGGCAATAGACAGTAAAAGCTAATCTTTTTTACAGGTAACCTTTCAGGTAGCCACTGCCCTCAACCTTTTGAACCTTATTGCACTAGAAAAAGAAGGAACATAACTGTGCATTTGAATGATCTCTGTCATCATGCCTCCTYCCTTCTTTTACCACTCTAAGAAACTGATCTTGGGAAAAAAAATTGGATTTTTAAGACTTATCTGTGCTCAGATCAGAACATTAAAAGAAACAGCTTGTTGTGTGCTTCTCTTTCTTAAATATTTACAAAGAGGTCATGACTTAGAACTACTAGCCCTACAATATACTGTATTATATTCAGAATACTTAACATAGTAAGTTTTCCTATGACACTAAATTGGGAGGACCTGTTCACTGTCAAAGGCAGAGAGGCCCTGCAGAGAGATCTTGATAAATTAGAGGCCTGGACAATCACCAAAGCTATAAAGTTTAACAAAGGGTTGGATTCCGCATATGGGATGGGGCAACCCTGGATGTACAGACAGACTGGGGAATGAAACGCTGGAAAGCAATGCCACGGAAAGGGACCTGGAGGTCTTGGTTGATGGCAAGTTCAATAAAAATCAGCAGTGCCCTGATAAAAAGGAGGGCCAACCCTGTCCTGGGGGGCATCAGGCACAGCATCACCAGCCAGGCACGGGAGGCAATTGTCCTGCTCTGCTTTGGGCTGGGGCAGCCTTACCTTGAATGCTGTGAGTTTTGGGGATGGCAAAATGGGCAAGATATAAAGCTATTAGAGTGTCCAAAAGAGGGCAACAAAGATAGTGAAGGGTGTGGAGGGGAAGCCATATGAGGAATGGCTGAGGTTACCTGATCTGCTCAACAGCAGAAGACTGAGGGGAGACCTCATTGCAGTTACAACTTCCTCATGAGAGGAAGAGGAGGAGCAGCACTGATCTCTGTGATGACCAGTGACAGGACCCGAGGGAATGGCCTGAAGTCGTGTCAGGGGAGGTTTAGGTAGGATAGCAKGAAAAAGCTCTTCACTGAGAAGGTGGTTGGACACTGGAACAGGCTCCCCAGGGCCGTGGTCACAGCACCAAAACTGACAGAGTTCAAGAATTGTTTGGACAATGCCCTCAGGCACATGGTGTGATTCTTGGACTGTGCTGTTCAGGGCCAGGAAATGGGTCTTGATCATCCCTGGGTCCCTTCCAAGTCAGGATATTCAATGATTCTGTGATACATTCCTTCCTGTACTTTTCGCACTTTGATAATTAAATGCATTGAGATATAATTCATCATTACTGCATTTCTTATAAAACTTTATATAAATTAACAAATGAGATCTATTTGACTTTTTGTTTTTCACTTGATAAACAACTTGTATTATCCTTAATAGAAGGCACATTATAAAAACCAAACAACAACTTAAAGTTGATTTAGAATATGGTAGATTTCTGTACCTTATTAACCACAATTATCCACTGCATTTTGTCTTGGCACCTGTTTTTTTACAGAAATTCTATTCTGGTTTGATATTTTTATACAATATCAATTCTGAAGGTTAATAAGCACTGTGGTAGATTTAAACAATAGTTTCACTTGAAGGAGATTTTTATTTATGAGTGTACCTCATCTATTAGTAATTCACTATTTAAAGAAATCTTCTACAAAGTATTCTTTCATTTTTGGAATTGAGGAGCTGGCTAAACAGACTGTCACTGTTCACAAGTTCTAAAGCCTACAAATTAGGACTAGGAGCTCAGTCTTCCAGGATTAATATTTACTTCTTTTTCTTTACAGCAGCTAGATGATTATGAATGCACACACAGCTTGGTGTGTTGGATTGTGAAGCCAGCTTTCCTGCTCACTGCACACATGTGAGCCAGGTAAGAAATGAACTGACATCAGGCACTGATCAGGATTTTGGGAAAAACACAGAAAGTCCACTGTTCCACTTCCCTTTTATTTCAGTCATTTAACCACTATTTTTCCCATGGTGCTGAACCATTGAGGGAAGGAACAAGTTCTCTTAGCTTTTGCCTATTTATCTTGATACCAGAAAGAAACCAGATTACTAAAATTCTTCAAAATGGTTATTCATTACAAAATGGAGTTCTTAGTTTATTGTCAGACAGGTCAGAAAACAAGAAACAGGACAGGGTTGGGCATCTGGTGAGAACAGAGGGGCAGATGGGGCCAGGATCATCATTAGAAAAATTGGCAAAGATATTTAATTTTGTATTTATTTGTTTTAAATACCTAAACCCAGAAGCGTGTAGCAGTGAGCATCTGGGAGGAGACAGATGGGGTAGGGTAAAAGGTACAGCTGCCAAAACCTTAGGAAACAATACAGCAACTTGTAGAGAGTCAGCTTGAAAGAGAAATTCTGAGGAAAAAAAATGAGGTAAAATATAAAGCAGCAAGTCATGTAGAAATATAAAGAGTAGAAACAAGATGTGCAAGTTTTGCATTGCTGAAATGTGAGCTCTGCAGCTGCTGCCGTACAGAATGGACTAAAGTTCAGCTTACAAACACTTCTCTGTGTGAGGAGTTCAAGTATTACATCTCTGCTCACTGCTTAAATCAAAGTGAGCTCTTGAATCAGGAGAGAATGGTCAGGAGAGTATTCTAAACAGTAAGATGAAATTCATTTGTACAAACAGCATTTAAGAAAACTTTCCAAAATCAAGTTAAGCCAAGAGCACAAGAGAATCCTATAAATTATACAGTAGAGGTTAGAGAAGTCTTCTAAATGTAAGAGATTTTCATTGAGGTAAAGGAATACAAAACTTGACAACTCATATCCTTTAATAATGTATCAAACAAAGAGCTGTTGATTGAAAAAGGGAAAAATGACCAATTCTGCAGTCTGAMAAATCCAGACATTGCTTATGAAGCCTCAGGTGATTTATCCTGGGGTTTTCACCTTTATATTTTATTTTGCTTCTAAGTTTGAAAAATCCACCCCCCCCCTCCCCCCCTCCATCCCCAAGTTTTAGGAAATAAATAAGTTTTTCGGGTATGATCTGTCAGCAAAGAAAAAGTCTCTCAGATCAGGCTTAAGACTGTAATAATTGCAGCTTTTATTTACCAGAGAATGAAATGCTAGGCAATAAACTGAGCTGGCTGAGTTTGGACATTTGGGATAAAGGTAACCAAAAGATACTTTCGCAACATCTTCTAGAGGAGTTAGTCTAATTTTCAGTTGCAGGGAACAGAACWGCTCTTCAGGACAGAGTACTTCAAGTAACACACGAGCATAAACCTGATATAAATAAAAGAAGTTATGTACATCAGACACAAGTTGTTTTTTTTTATTGGAACACAATGAGAAACCTGTTTCTCTCTTACAGAAGAGGGATAAGTGTTGGCATCAGTAGAAATATGAAGGTAACTGTTRTGGTCACAGGGAAAAGAGGTGGAGTTTCTACCTCTGTTGAATACCATACCACCCACATCCTGGCCGGGATGTGGTTTCAGTAGAAGATGAGTCTTAAAGTGGAAGGGGCCAACACAAATGGATTTAATTTTCCCACTGGGCTTTAAACCAGCACAGCTATACAGCCAGAAGAAACCATTAAGCCACTCCATGGCTTAATGGCCAAGCACATCTGTAAAACAGTATTCAAAAATTATTTAGAAATAAATCTTGCATATTTTAGAAAGCATGCTGCATATAGAGCTATTTTGCTAGCTRAAGAACATTAAACTGAAAGTGACTCACAGATATGAGAAGGCAGAACAAATTGAGATTCTTAAATTTAAAACAGTATTTCAGCTTGTCTGCCTTCACGTGAATAAAGGACTAAGAATAAGCATAAACATGAGAATATTTAATTTTAAATTATTAATGTAATACCTTAACACAGCCTGACACCCCTATTCATGCTTGMATTTGATTTTTGTTGAGGAAGAAATTTGTCTTTTGTACTATCACTACTGAAGGTAAGCAAATTGTCTACTATGCTTTTTTTAATGCTGCCTGCTGGTCTTTAATAATATTTTAATAGCTTATATGCTTATATTACCTCCTTACCTCTTACTTTCCTGTAATTTTTAGTTAAGTGACCCACCTAAACATTAACCTTTAAAGGTTAGGTTAGCTAAAGCAACTACTTAAAATTAGAGTTTATCAGAAGACTTTTTCTCTCCTGTTAGAATTTCACCTCAGCTCAAAAAAATTCCATTTTTTTATGACTTTTTGACTTCTTTTTTTTTTTACGGAAAAGATTTTGGAAAAAACTTCAATTCTGAAATAGTATAAATGCACATCTATTGAATCTAAATATTCTTGTATTTTGTAAATCAGACTTGTCACTGGATTTTTTTCTAACATGAAAGCAGCAACTCATATCATACTACATACACACAATTTCCAAGTTCTTAGTTTAGATTTGAACTTTCCAGATATCATAACAGAAGTTCAGGAATGTATTAGGTTAGGATTTAAKCTATTCATATATTTAATTCTTCCATTCCATTACATTTTTGAAACATGAGAGTTCAAGTTTCAGAAGGTTTAAAATGCAACATAGAATAATGACAATTTCTCTTACCYGTCCTGTTCCTCCAATGGGTTTTCAAACTTATAAGAATAGTTATCCTCAAATTAATCAATGTAATAGAGTTTGAAACTCTGAATGACTTAGGACAACCTTATAAGAAGCAATCTATAGGATTTTTTTGATTTCATGGAAAAACAAAACCAAACACTGTGGTTAATGTCACCTATTAATGCTGAGCAGTGGTAAAGAATATTTTAGCCAGAAATTAAATAACAATTTTTAAAACTGCATGCTCTTTCAATAAAATTAATTTTACTAACACCCACTTCCTATTTTGGTACACAGTCTTAAAAACATAGTTTCCTTAAAGATATATACTTGGTGATGTATTTGRCCTCACAGGATTTCACAATATGATTCATGAACTGATTAAGAATGTCATCCAAGAAAAAGAAAAAAGTACATTGCATTGTCTTGTAAACTCCTACTGGMAAATGCTTCCTCTGTCTTTTCAAAACAGGCAAACATTAAGTGTTGTGACAAACTCTGTATTTGTTTAATTTACTGAAAAAATAAAAAGCTATTTGCTTGGTCAAATATACATTTGGAATTTGTTCTTCACAAATTTTTTATTTTCCAATTAACAGAAATAAAATTTAATTACCCTTCAATCTCTCCTCCCCCTTATCCACAAGCAAACACTTCAAAGGCAATATTTGCGATCCCTGTTGCTGAAGATTTAAACTCCAAATGTATTTCTTGCTTAAAGACGTAGCTACCTTACCGCTCCTTTCTGCTAAAATGCAGCATTGTCTGAGCTAAAYCATGTATTGGAGGAGAGCTGCGTTACTGGTAAACATCGTGAAGATGTGACCAAGCTGAGCAAGTCAGGTCATAAAGAACTGGAACATGAAATCTTCACAATCTTAGGAATTATCTCAATTCCAGAATTGAAACATTTTCCTGCATATGCATTTTTAACAATTCCCGTACTCATTGCTGGTTAAAAAAAAAAAAAGTGTTCTGAACCAGTGGTTAATGCAGATATAACAAATTGAAACAAACAAACAAAAAAATTTAAAAATTATTGGTTTTGAAAAATGACCATGCAAAGGGTAAAAGGTTGTGGTGGATTTCAAAGTTCTTAAAGGATTCCAAGAAATCACGGTCTCTAAATTATAAATTAGGGTGTCACAAATGGAATTGCTTTTTATTGTTGTTGTTGGGGTTTTTTGTTTTTGTTTTTGTTTTTGTAATGAATGACAATGTAGGGGACCTAAAATAAGAGCAAGGAAAATCAAATATACTCACTAGCATTCATTGTCTAGTGCCAACGGCTGACAGCATAAAAAAGAAATTCCCATGTCTGGACCTGAAAATTAGTCACTGAATGAAAAAAAAWTWAAAAATATYGCAGTTCCTCCAGGRATTTTGTTTGAAGWRGCTGCCACACAAATACAGCTCTAAATACTTCTGCTGCAAGGAAAGTAACCATCAAACATTCAGTTCCATTTTTATTTCACCTCAAGGTAAAAATTTATTACATAAAATTTGCAGGTAAAATTTTGTATGCTTGAGGAAGTAAATCCTAATTAGGARAAGGAGATGAGGGACTAAAATTCAAACCCTTTTGGTCCAAATGGATGAAAATTTATAAACAAGTAATCCATCTGTCTGGTTTGGTTTTGCTTTCCTTGCACATGTACAAAAAAGTCAATAGGTGCCTAATGTCTGATAAAGGATACAGAGGAAGAAGATAAGTTTCTGTTGTGTGGAAATGTTAGTGCTACAGAGACAGTTGCAGTCATGTAACATGAGATATTCCATGAAAACATTGCTTCTTATAAGGGTTTCCTACCTCTACTAAATTTAATGTTCCTGCATCTGATATTCCTGTCTCATGAAGTCCAACACTGGTCTCAATCTTTAAGGCAGGAAGAAAATGGAAATGAGGAATAATACTGGAATACTTCAAAGCCTGCTGCCTTTCCACATATTTAGACACAGTTTCAGACACATTTTAAGTTGCACAACAGTGGAGTGAGATAGCACAAAGTCTTCAGAAATCTTTCCCTCTCCTCCTTTATTTGTTAGGACCTTTAATGCAAATAAATTTAATAAATTCAATGACTGGCTCTAATGAGAAGATCCTTCATTTCATAGTGATTTAAAAAAACTGACAATGACTGAAAATTATGAGAATAGTGACAGATAAAGAATAGTCAGATGTTGCAGGCAACATGGTCTCTTCTACCATCTCATAATTCTGCTTGTCYTAACTCCAAGCTATGTAAGTTACAGGCACTGAGAAACTTCCTTTCTTCACTGATGAACCAAAATGGACTTTATTTGCAGTTGAAAATTTTGTGGGGTTRCACACTTGATCTTGCACTTAGAGATGGACATAAATTTTAAAATCCTACAGTACCCCAGTGTATCTAACAGAAGAAAARCAATAGATAACACATACAGACAACATTATGAAAGAATTCATAGAAAAGAGTACTGGCAACAGGCTAATTTCATCAGACTGGATGGACAACATAATACATTGCCAGCTTGTCAGAAATATAAACCCACATGGAGATGGGATTGAAGCGGCAGAGGTTGGAAAACAATTGCACACCGAGTAGCACTCAGTAAAATGATTTATATGCTGTGAAAATATGCCCTTCTGTTTTTTGGTTTTTTTTAATTTTCAACTGCTAAGGGAGAAAAAAAGCCCTTTTTTTTTGTTTTTTGAACCCCAAGAACCAATTATGCACTCCTTCTCAATTGTAATTTAGCAGCTAGCCATACCAAAAAAAATCCCCTCTTCTCCTTCCTCACAATGACTTTGAAGATGGTACATTTTGTGCCTGTCTTTAAAAAGTCAGCAAAAACCCCGAGCAGCTGCTGAGCCTTGATGCATATATCTGCCAAAAATYCAGAAAGTATGATTCAAATATTTCATACAAATAATTTTTTGTGAGATATGCATAAGAAATGGTGACTTTTTTTTAAATCATAATTTTTAGCTTAGTGGCCCATATTAATATTTTACAGTAACAATAATTTATGACAAATGCCAGAAKACATGTTTTATGGCTACATGTTTTTCCGCTTACTTTTCTATTTTAATAATATAGTAGATATTCTTAATAATGCTCCATTTCTTCATTTGTCATTACATAGCTTCACTTTTCTCTCTCTCCATATCACATAAATTTTGTCAATTACATCAATTATTGCCACCTGCAAAAAAGAGACATTGAAATCAATTTATCATATCAGGATTTTTATACTTTCTGAATATAGATGGCTCTTTAGTGGATGATAAAACAAGTTCATACAATGAATCACAAAAAAGACTCAGATGTTTTAAGCAGTTGTTTTTTTCAAATGTCCTTAGGAAGTCTGTTCAACTTGAAACACAATAATGTTCTCTGCCTACCCTATGCTATTAACATTTGTGTGGGTGTATGTATAATTTTACTGATTTCCACAGGAGATTTAGAAAACAGGTCAAGGTGACAGCAACTCAGTTATATAATTTCCATTACAAAACTAAACCACTTAAAAATCAGCTGGAGCTTTTACCACAAATTAAGAAGAACCACAAAGAAACTACTTTCTGTGTGCATGTTTATCCTGAAGTGTTACATTTATGGACAGAAAGCCATAGAAACTTTTCTTGTGAAATCACGAACCTGTTAAAGCACAACAGCCCTTCTCAGGACACGTATAACACAACCCTTTCTTAGCTCTCCTTCCTCTCTGCTCTTCTTCTGCTCAAACTAGCTGAAACAAATGCTAAAAGTGGATGAGGAGAAAYTAGAAAAAGGATAAATTTGTCATAGAATCATAAAATGGTTTGAGTTGGAAGGGACCTTAAAGACTGTGCAGTTCCAACACCTGTGACATGGACAGGGACACCTTTCACTGGACCAGGTTGCTCAGGGCCCCATTCAATCAGGCCTTGAATATTTCCAGGGATGGGGCATTCACAGCTTCTCTGAGAAACCTGTTCCTGTGCCTCATTACTCTCAYAGTAAAGAATTTCTTCTTATATGAAATTTTTCCCCATCTGTGCTTTATCTTTCCCAGCTGCATCCCCACACATATGGATAGTGTTCCTGTGTTATTCCCCAGGGACACGTTCCTGGTTCCTCTATCTGTGCATTTTCTTCTTATACTTTACTTTGACCAGGAGGTCCTTACTGAGCCATACTGTTCTTGGGTCTTCCTTGTCCAAATTAATACACATGGGGATTGAGAGCTCCTGTGCTCTAAGAAAAAAGTCCTTAAAGAGCTGCCAGCTCTATTCAGCTTCTTTGTCCTTGAGGGTTGTTTCTCAAGGGGTCTCATCCCTTGCTGCCCTAAACAACAGAAAGTTTGCTTTCCTCAAATAAAGCATCCTGTTTCAACTCTTCACRTGGCCCATATCCCTCAAGACTCTGAATTCCACCAGGATATCCTGCAACCTGGGCTTCTACCAGTCATGACAACACTAATTAGTTATTTTCTGTTGGTGAGCAACAAGTCTAGCAACACTTGTCTTTTGATCATATTCAAAAATTATTGACCACCTCCAAGATTGTCCCAAGAATCTTATAGTCTGTTGTGCCATTTTTCCAGTAGATGCAATGCTCCAGTTGTTCATTATTTTCCACCATGTTTCAATAGCACCATTAAGGTCACAACTTTGTGCTTCCTACCCATGAAGTGGGCATTATTGTGGAGGCGTGTCAGATGGGATATTGACTGTGTCACCTTTATAGGGGATCATGCCTTAATTCCTTTGAGGTATTTCACAGGTTGGTTCGTAACACTTAGCAGCCTCCATCTCTTCTCAAAAAATCCTGACATGTGAATCAGTGGTCTGGAGAGCCTAAAGAATCACTATCAACCTAYTGGAAAAGAGTAGGTTTTAAAATAAATTTGTGAAAGTGCCAAATTCAGTGGCAAAGTTCATTCTATTAGTCACTACATAGATGAAGCATACATGAGAAAACTGGATTAGAACGAATTTAGAATGATTTACAGGGACACCAGGGATGCAAAAGAATAAAATTTCTAATTTAATTTTGATACAATGATTCAATAGGATTTGCTAGAATTCTAACAATGACATTCATGCAATTATCAATTCACATGTATGCAACCCAGGCAACAAGTTGTATGCATCTCTACTTGTGTGTGTAAATGTACCCATCAAAAACTCCCTTTGGGTTCAGTGGAACACTCACATCAAACCCTTAGCTTTTCTTACCGGGCATGTGTGGCACTTTGAGGAATATGTGTGGGTAGGGTGGTTTCGGGCCTTTTCAAAAGGTTTCATAATGATGGCACCCTTTCACTCCGGCTGTGATTCAGGTGAATAATTTGCCAGGGCTAAGAATGATAATTTCCAATCCTTYGTTCCCTGCTTAGGTCAGGTAGCTGATATTCCTTGTGTGGTCAGAACTGTTTCTACCTTTACCATTCAAGAGCTCCTGATACTGTCAGACACTTGACGCCACAACTGGTGTGGTAAAGGGGCATTTCAACATTTAGCTCTTTTGGTCAAGCCTTGTCAGGAGCTCCTGAGATCACAAACCAGGTCCAAATAAAAGGGAGTTGGGGTGGAGGGAGGGTCACACATACTTGATGTTAATAGATATTGATTCACACACACAAGATGTTAATAGGCATTGATTCCTYCAGAAAGAAGAAAARCATGTCACCAGTGTTTGACAGGATTTGGCATTTGACTTTGTATTTAATGATATCAAGAGTCTTACCAAGTAAAACAAGTATAAAGTGATTTTTAAAAGATGAAGACCCTTATATTATATGTCTAGCTAAATCTTAAATGCAGATATATAAACATACAAAATGTAGTGACTCCAAATATTGCATTTTTCTTGTAATTAGAAAACAAACCCCGCCACTTTAAAAATACAAATAGCTATAAAAAGGCAAGGCTTGTTGGACYATGCAGCTTAGGCTTCAATAAACAAGATCCACCTGAAATGCTCAAATGCTTACTCTTTCCTCCTATCAAAAAATACAAACCAATGAAGGATATTTGCATGAATTTGATTAATTCCACTACAAAGTTTTATACAACATGGAAATTAACCATATTGTCTAACCTGACTAATCCTTGCAATTTTGAAATGCGTGGCTCTGCAAATATTTCTTTTAAATCCAACACTTGAAACAAAAATATTTACTTCACTTTTTTTTTTTTTCTGTAAAAGCAGCAGAATAAAAAAGGTTAGCAATGAAATATGCATAGGCACTAACACAAACTTTCTCCCAGCATGTTCTAYTAGCAATTTTTTATGTCCTATTGAAAGAACACATGACCCAAATTTRAACTCATGTCTATCAAAAGTGATGATACATTGCAATAATCTGGAAGCATGCTGTGGAAAAACTCAAAAGTAGAAGGAGAAATCTGGCCCTATTTTTGACTTGCTGTGAAGGCAGAATGAGGGAATGATTTTTTTTGCTAAAGCTTAGAGGAAGAAAAAGAATATTTGAAAGCTGAAATATGAAGCAAGATCTGACCTCTTACCTCCCCCAATCTGACAAAGATTCAGAAAATACCTGTGAAGGTTCAAAATTTATATTTTAGGGCAAGTTTTTCTTCAAATACTTCAGCTACCACAGAAAAATAATTTTCATAAAAAATGAAGTCTGGTGAACCAGGCAGTTTTAGATACGTGATGATGCTATCAAGACATTACTCAGTAACTATACTAGCATCTTAGAATTCAATCCTTTCTTCCAGAGTATCTAATTTAATTTCAGGTTTTAAAAAGATAATGGAGAGAAGATCTCTTTATCTCAAAAGATAAATAAATATTTTTTAAAAGCCGGTCTAGAAATGCCAATTATTTCTGTTTCTCTCATACATCCAGACCTTTGGGGCAGATAATAAAGCTGGGTTAAGAAGTAAAAAGAAAGGTTGATGGAAGAGAACACTAAAATTTCGGGGCTCTGGTTCAGCTACAAGAATGATTTCATGCAAAGGCAGTTAACAAYTTCTGCTTTGACTACTTCTTCCCTTATCTTTAAGTAGGCAGGTAATATGCTGCTAAAACCTAAGAATAAGTATAGCTATTGTCATGTGCCTCTGTGCAATTTGCATGAAGGGTTCATTTAATCTCTGAATTTCATCAGTGTCAGAATAGAAAGGACTATTTTTATTTTAAAGCAATTAACTATTGCTTTTAAAAAGTAAGAAACTAAAAAACTGAAATAGAAGTTCTTGCATTATTTTTTCTCATTTGCACWGTCAAGAGGTACAGGAACATCTTTTATCCTCCATATTGCTACTAGCCTTGTCTAGCTAAATGTGCAAATAAATATGCAACTCAGCAGGATTCAGAAAAATGTCAGTCTTTCCAAACAAGAGAAGAATAGAACCTAACAACAGTTTTGGGAATTGCTTTTCCTTGAAAATAGATTAATCATGTGGCTGTTGCAATCCTTCTCAGTACTCAAAAAAATTTGTTCACAGTATCAGAAAGTTAATTTACATATCATACATACTCAGCAAATGCATGTCCTACCCTGACAGCAAAGATATATCCAGCGGAAAATTTTAATGAAAAGTTAAATTGTAGCAAACAGGCATCAGGATGCACTTATTCAGTATGAACAAATCATCTGCTGGAAAAAAAAAAAAAAAAAAATCAAACAAAAGCATTTCTGCCCCAGCCTGTCACTTATACAGACTTTTACCAGAGTAGTTAACTGTAAAACAGTTGGATATGCTTGGATATAATGTACAATATAATTTAGCTAAATATTTGGCCAAGTAGATGGCTGCAACACAGGCTAGCTATCACTTTCTGGACAAAGAAGTGATGTGTCTTCTTTGAGAAAAGAACATGCTCATCTCTGAAAAACAATATTCATTGCAGGTGGAGTTAAACAGTTTGAAGGAAGAATCACTAGAAAGGCACAAGTGTCAAGGGTACAGTGCRAGACATTCACAAGGCACTGGACCGCAGCATGGAGACAACTCAAAAATTAAAATTTAGAAACCTTTGTAACTGTGGCAGGAAACACAAACATGAGATGATAGCAGAGACCTTGAGAAGACAGGCACAAGGTGACACCAGAGCGACACCAAAGGCTTAGCCCAAAACACCAAGAATCTCTTCCAAATCTTTAAAACCAAATAAAGTAGGATTCAGGGCACAAAGCTAAACCAGCATATGCAAAACAATGTGTGGTAAAAATGTGAGGGGAAAAAGMAATAAATAATGAAAAACCAATAAATAATGAAAACTCTACAAAATGTGAAGAGATGAAGGCTACAAAGCAGAATTTCTTCCACYTTTAATGACTGCATGTTTCACCAGCACCAGTACATATCTGCCATAAGGTTTTTCTCAGAGCATCTCTTTGATTCACCTTTGACCATATTTTGCTACTGAAACTAAGGAATAATGAGTGAAGTGCTATTTCTTATGACATTGATAGCTTAACTAAGTTAATATTTAAAAAAAGCAGCTTGCGTGCATGTGGTTTTTGCTCCAATCCTCTCACATGACAAAGTGGTTTAATACAGCAGCCCTAAGTCAGAATCAAGTTGCATGAAGCACAGCCAACAGCAATAATCAKAACAGTTATGGAAACTGGACTGAAATTAGATTTATTAACATCATGGTTTTCTCTCACAATAGAACATTCTGCTTTCACTTTTTCTGGGGCAGGAAAGTGATGACATTCCTCCCTTGTCTCACTTGTCACAGGTTCTGAACTGCACTTCTAAAACTCTCCAGTAACTAACTCCAAGTGATGGAGAAGTTAGTTCAGATTCTGAGCCCAGTTTAACCTGTCTGGTTATATTTACACCTCATCAGGACAACAAAGATGTTTCAAAGTAGAAGTTGCTTACAAAAGAAACCAAAACCTTCTCACTATTTTTTTCTGTACAGATGGTACTTTGAGAAATTCATTTTCTAATTCCCTCCTGGACCATGGTGAATTTCCAGTTAGACAGAACGAYGGACTTGATGTGTCAACCAAGAGAGTCCTATAGGAGACAACATAAACACAGGGGATTTCTTCATTGATATAGATGAGCTCAAATCTTTCCAAATTAAAGAGGTAAGGCAGAATTGTGTTCTGCTGTTCAAGTGCTAATTCCTCACTCAGCCTGGGTAACAAGCTAGTCTTACTGAGGCAAATTCAGTCTTTCTTTTCTTCCTGTACCAGAGTAGAAAGACTCCCTAAAAAGAGTGTGCTAATGTTGAAACTGAAAAGATTATGAAAATCTTGTTTCAAGATTGATGAYGCTATTTTACCCAGAGGAGAAATTCAAATGATCTATTCTTTTTGTAGACTTGGCAGAAGGGAGGGAGAGAAGGTCCTTAATTAGACATCYCTGAGATATGATCATAACATACCGAAACATCACAATAAATTCAATAGTTAAGAGAACACAGTATTTCCTTTCCTTCCAATCTTGTTTCATGCACTTTATATCTCATGGGAAATAGCTGAATATTATTTAAGGAAAATGGTTTTCTTTTTCTTCTTAAAAAATGTAAATTATTTATTAAAAAAAAAAGAAACAAACCATAAAACAAAACAGCAGATGAAAAAAATGAAAGGTTGTTATGGTCCATATGGATCATCATGCAAATTAACCTAAGAAGATTAAAGTCCCTGAGCTGGTATTATCCAGGTTGAAGATGCATTACTGCTATTTTTGATTATAAGAAATGATAAACAAAAAAGGAAGACAATCTGTTTTCCAAGCTGTTTAGAACTCCCTCTCTTTCTCAGCAAGGAGTTGACCAAAAAGGAAAAAATACTTCACTTTTTTTAATAAATAAATAAGAGGGGATTTAGACTTATTCCCACAATAATCTCTATGCTTAAAAGTAGTGGAAGGGTATTTACAGCTACAGTTTTTTGGGAATGTTTCAAAATGTGTCAGCATTTATCGTAAATAGCTGCAATATTTGCCTGTGGACAGTAGACTTGTCTAGCACTGGCTCAGCCAGACAAAATAAATTCAGAATAATTCTGCACTCTTTCAGAAATGTCAAACATTACCATAYGCACTTGCAAAGTTCAGTTGTTGTTATTCAATGTCTAGCAAAAGCTGTTACTAAAAAAATGGGAAAAAAAGGAAAAAATTCTCCAAGTTCTTGAAAATAATAGTCAATTTTTTACTGTAATTTACTTCAGCACTCTTCTCTTGATCTTCTCTTGATCCTAGTCTACAGACTAATTCGCCTCTTCATGTCTTTGCCTTCCTTTTTGAAACAAACACTCTAAGATGTAAGAGAATACTTTTATAAACTCTACTGTAGCCTGTAGGACTACCCTGCAACCTGAGGCCAAACAGGGCTGTGCTGGGAACACCATGTCCTGTGTCCTTTTTGTGAATCCAATCTCTTGTTTAAAAAGCTGATGGAAATTTCTGCTGATAAAAATGTCTTTCAGTCCTTGTTGGGATCTCTTTTATCAGCAAAACCAACAAAAACAGAAATAAACAAAAAAGAAATTTTTTTTTTTTTTAATACTCTGAAATCCTCTTGTTTATTTCACCTAGACACATTCAAAGATAGTGGGAAACAGAATTAGGTAAATGAACCTCAGGACCCAGTAAACCAATCCAAATCCATTTAGGTGTGACTGTATTCCCCTTGCATATTATTTCACAGAAAGACAAATATYTTCTTGCTTTCTTAATCTATTCTGCAGAACACAGGTAACTATTCTTATTTCATTCTACCTGGAATTTGTGTTCATTTATTTTTCAAATCGCTTGCTGAAGAATAATATACAGCAAGCATGGCCACCTGGCAGTGCAGAAAATTAATTTAAAATGAAAGCTGAGGTCATGTGAGTGAATTATGGTTGCCAAGGCCCTCAAAAGCTGTTTATTTCAAATTATTTCTCTCTCATCACTGAGAAACAAAATTTATTCCTTTCAGACTAATTTTTAGTTTCCTTAGTTGCAGAGATATTGCAAATATGGCTCTCAGAAATAGCTCATCAGACTTGATCAAGTGGTAGATTATTTAGGAAAAAATGAGTTGGACAGGAGCACAGAAATATGAGTAGACTTTTTGCCACCTTTTCACAAATTATCGCGTAACTCCTGTCATATAATTCTGTCTCTGGGAAACTTCTTTTGTTCCATATTTGTGGTTGTTGACCACAGAATCTCTTGTTCAACACTTATACTCAATTAAGGAATTATCAACAGTTTAAAATAGCAAAGATTAGAGAGCATCTCAATAAGTGATGACAATGAATGGGTTTCTGAATGCTAAATGATAAGAAAGAGTTTACATAATTGTACTGATTTTACTGTCAACAAGGTTTCTWTTAATTCGAAAAGCAAGTGGAATTTTCAAAAATCSTTYCTTAAAAATGAGCTATATTTAGAGRTCTAAAGTTAGAGGTAAGGATTAGAAATGGTGTTTTTGAATATACAGGATRCTGCTGGAAAAAGACATACATTGCAGAGCACTAAACAAGATTTCTTTTCTTTTTTTAATGAATGAAGACATTGAGAATGGCTCAGTGTGAAAGATGACAAAAAATTATTTGCTTTCTGTGTGATCAGAATGGGTTTCAAGAAGAAAACCATGAACCCCATAAAAAGCAATTCAAGGACAAGTAAAATCTGCAAACATATGCTTTCTCATTAAAACTCCAAAACAACTCCTACCCAAAAAATTTGCTTCTTCTTTTTTTTTTTTTTTTCCCATTACATAGAAACAACTATTGAACCCATGGAAAATGAAAAAGCTGAATCAATCCTCAGTCTTTTTTTTTTGTCTGAAAAATTTCTTTATGTCAATATATTAGGTAAACATTTCTTCAGACATAACCAATGTAGACATTAAATTTGCCTCTTCCTCCACAGCAGGATTTAATATCAATACTGTGACACAGAGTCTAAAACTGAATGCGAGACTCCCCATCAACCTGACCTGGCAGCAATGCTTTTTCCTCCTACCTGCTTTAGAGATATTATTCTCTCATAAAAGCCTTGGATATGGCCTATCAATATGCATGATATTACATAATCTTATTGTTGCATTACAAAATACTCAGCTGCAGAGTGTCACTTAAGTAATTGCATATAAAAATACTTAAAGGTCTGCTTTRTATGGGCTAGAGATACTGTAAATTCACCATTCCCTGTAAATCTGCTGTGACTCAGAATCTGAAGTCTGTGGAAAACAATGGGAAGGGTAATTTCTGTTTTATTCACTGTATCTTCACACCTTTATTTATAATCTCCTGTTCAGAGAACTGAGTGGCACAGTGGCTTACTACWCTGATTTTTCATGTGTGAGACAACACAGGATGTTATCTGACATTTCAGAAGCGAGAATGTATTGGATTGTCTGGAACTTGTCTGTTTGGCATGTTTGCTCATGCCACAAAGCTGTGGTTTGTTTTATTGCAACTATCTATCCTGATTCAGAACAAAACTCATACTGCTGTGGCAGAAGTGTTGGAGGTCAGGTTATTTCTTTGTATAAAATACTGGGGGGAGAATTTTAGCCCTTATTGGGCTACATATCATATTTGGATCAATATATGTTTTCAATACACCCCATTATGTGCATCTAAGGAACTCTGAAGGAAAGCTTTCTGAGGGAAAWAATGATTTATCATAACAGAATGTTTGCAGGGATCGATCAGGTTCAGCTAAGCATCTGTTCAGAAGTCTTACAGGTGCAGAAAGAAATTTTAAGTATGAGAAGAAGAGTGTAATTTTGAAAGYATACAACATACACTGCTGACAGCATGATATCTAGTGTGATGAGCAGGCTCTTGGAGATTTGTTTTTTTTTATTCAAACTTGTTCCACAGTAATTTTTGACCACTCTGTGCCTGCAGGTATGCAGCATCCCTAAATCACAGGAAAGAAATTAAGATAATTAGTATCTTAGAAATTTTAAAGGATCATATAGGAAATCTATATATCAGAGGTTAAAAGGAAAATAGAAATTTATTATCTTAAGTCCTCTCGGTTTTTTTACGTGCTGCATATCTTTTCTATAGTAAATATATAGTCTTGTAACTACTCTGTGATATTATTCCCTCAGCAAAAATGTAAGTCTATTTTTGCACTTAGATATCTCTTATGCTTTCTGCTTTCTCCATTTGTTCATATGAAGACTTTATGATAGACTCATCTACAGCAGCTTCTTGTAAGAAAATCTCATTATCTGAGTATATGTTCAGTCTTCCGGTGAGAATCRTTTGCAGTAAAACCCCTCTCATTTTTTCCAGATAATCCATTTATATAAAATACAGCCAGGTCCCTAGTTCCATTGGGACAGACAGGATTTCTGCCTAATTTTGTTCTACTTTTCTCTCCTATAAATTTATTTTAGTTAGTTGCTGCTTCTGTCACTTTGGCTACTACAGGCATTAATAGAAATTTAACATTTTCTCCTATACCATTTGCACCACTTTGATCTGAAAGGGCCATGAAACCACCCATTGAGTTTGTAACAATTCCATAGGAAAAAAACAATTTTCTATCAAACCACCTCTTCATTACTACTGATTATTAACTAAACAAGCAAAGTTAAGTGCTTAAAAATCAGGGTGTTTAAAAATCTTCTAGTGCACCCATCAACGTTCTAGTGCTGATGCTTGAAAGCAGTTTGAGAGACTATTGTGAGTGATGTTCTTCCAGTTTGATAGTCTCAACATGAAAGAAAGAAGATGAAAATTAAATAACAATAAATGTAATGCTTTGATATGTAATGCATAGCGTAATTAACCTGTGTGTGACATCCTATCCTTAGGGGAAAGGCAGAAACCAAGATTTGTAAATGCGCGTGGTCCAAAGGAACTGCACAACTCAGCAAATCTGTAAAAACTCACAAARTGTTATTAGTAAATTACACACTTGGCCTGGAGACTGGTGTTAGTTTTTGYCAGCAATCCTTGCTTGTCTCACCGCCATCCAGCCATTGGTATTTGAGACATACCCTTTAGTCCCTTATACGCTGGGATTCTACCACTGTGGAATTCACTTCTATAAGACTCCAGTCAAGTATCTTTCAAAATAAATTAGACATTACATGTCTAAAAATTGCTCATTAAGCAGGACTAATTAATATAAATTTAGAAATGTTATTATTACTTCTCAAACCTCAAGGCATAAATTTATYCTGAATTTGATTTAGATTTGGGAAGAGATACCTTAAATTAAGTACACTATAGTTTCAATAAGCTTTGAGCATAACATAAGTTTACTTCAAGTACACTGCAGTTTCCATAATGCATAAGAAAACATACCAAAAAACCCCATTTCCTTTAAAGGTGAGTGTGCAGATATATGTGATGCATCATACATGTAATGAAAATATAAATGAACTAAAACTATGTAAACTAATAGKTTTAGTTTGATAAATTATTTCTAATGCTTTCAAAGTGTCATGTTAACTCTCACTCATTATACTACCTGAAGGAGTTGCCTCATATTAAATCTTCTCCCCATTGTCTTAGGTCTGTAGCTCAAAAAAGAAAAAGATCTTGGGTTTTAATTCTACCTCAATTGCTGCTTTAACACATTAATGTAATCTCTTTTGGTCTAGATGTTTTAATTTTATGTGGATGCTAAGCTTTCATATCTACTTTAYAAATAAGTGCTAAAAATTACACACAGACACACACACACACAAAGGAGGACTTCCAGAGTTCTTTCAGAATGTAGTTTTAAGTTCCATAACTGCTAGGTTACTTGCAATTAACCATTTCTGCAAAAACCACTAACAGCAAAATGCACTTTTATAGCAAACAATGTTATAGCACTTCATTTCCTTTTYACAGATGGAAAATTAAAGCATGATGGATCTCTTATGACAAATACGACATTACAAATCCTRTAAGAGCAGTGAAAACAGAACAGAGAAGTGTCAGTTTCATGCTTTGATTTTTTATTTTAATGATAGTACTTCCCTGTAGAAAAATCTATCCCTCAAATTAAAAAAAAAAAAAAAAAAAAAAACCAAAAAAAACCAACCCCCCCCCCCAAAAAAAAAAACCAACCAAAAAAATCCAAACAAACCAAGGCTGAAGCCCCCACTCCCAATCCTAATTTTGTTGAAGACAGTATTAGCCACATCAAGAAAAGGGATTTTTATTCTGGTTTTATCCTGTGAATTCATGTTTTGAAGACAATATAAAAATGTTCAAATCACATTTGCAACCAGATGAAATTGCAAAAAGTCTAACCTATTACTTCAAGGTAATGAGTCAGAGTGATTCACTGCAGCCTCTTGGTGRTTTCTGTACGAGCCAATCAAATGAAAGGGCACAAAAGCCATTCACAGTGAAGATAATCCTTAGTTCTAACTGTTGCAAAATCTGATGCCATTAAAATGYGTAAGAGGGAGAAAAAAGAAAACATCAAAGGCAGAGTCTTTGCCCTCCCCTCCCCAGCCCAAATTCCACAACACGGATAGCAAAACCTTAAAAGCAAACATTAGGATCATATTTTTCTAATGTTAGCTCTTGTAGTTCACGTAATTTGTAAAAAAAAGGATCCAGGCAAAATAAGAGATTGCGTAACAAAGCTGTTGCACTTAAACACAAAAGGAACACAGATCRTGCGGTTCAGCAAACATTCCACACTATCCATTAAGAAGGATTGCAAGCAATAGTAATTTTGCTATAATAAAAATAGTATTGGTGTATCATGAGCAAGAAAATAAATATATGTATGATAGTGACAGAAAACAAAGCGCCTGTAATTTCTATTAATTACATCATCCACAAAGGGTTAGTATTTCAACATTTAAAAAAAAAAAAAAAACCCAACATATTAAAGTTGCTGAAAGTATCTGATCTAAGAATACTTATTCCACTTTAATACTTAAAGAACTCTATTTATTAGTTTTTATATATACATTGAGAGACATATATACTTTTCATTTCAGAGTTTGAAACTAAAAACGACTTTCTGTAAAATACTGCGTGGCATTAAAATCCAGCAGATAAAATTTCTGCCAGAGTCTGACACAGGGAAACTTTAATAGAGTGATAGGACCAGTGTTTTCAGCTGAATATAAGCTCTTTCATCTGCCAAACAGATAATTTATAATCTTAGTTAAAAGCCAACRTAAAACAAAGGAACACTTCTGATTTTTTTCAATTGTCAAGAGGTAAACAGMGTCATCATGTCCTCTTATTCAAACCATATTTCATATTCATATCTCAGACAACAGAGCAATAGTCCCATGYGAAACAGCTGTTCATTCTGGCTGTGGTGGTTTGACCATGGCTGGAGGTTAAATGTCACCAAAGTCTGTCCATCTCTCCCCTCCTCATCTGGGCAGGTGAGAAAAAACACAACAAAAGCCTCATGGATAGAGACAAGGACTGGGAGAATTCAYTCAGCAGTTACTGTCATGGACAAGGCAGACTCAGACCAGCCACCTCTGTAGCCTCCCCTACCAAAATTTTGTCACACAAACCTAATGCTGTGGGTCAACAAGAGAAGAAAAACCTAAAGTCCCACGTTCATTCCTTGTTAGGAGGCTCTGCATGGACTTTTAGACACTGATCACCTGCATGGAATCTGAACACCAACAGAGGCTTTATTATGAACTATAGATGCCTCAGACTTGTATGAAAGCAGTGATAATGGCAAGTATTTTGCTGCTTAGCAGTCCTGTCCTGTGCACTCCTGATTGAAAATTACTGCAGGGTAATCCAGCACTCACTAGCCTGGATATTTTCCTTAAGGTAAATACAGGCATTTTTTCACTGAAAGCTCAGAAAACACCATTCTATATTAAGCAAGGACTTGAATTGCTGTCTTTCCTAATTTCCAGTGTAACACATTAAACATGTCAGGCAGAGGATAACAGATTTATGAAGAAGACAATTTCCATCTGGACAGGTTGTCAGGTATTTGTCAAAAGATGGCAAATGGAGCATAATGTCAGTGGTTAGTAGAATAAAATAGTTGTACTGATCTCAAAGCTGTTTACTGAGTACTGTTCTTCTCTTCCTTTCATTTTATTATTTTTTTTTAAATTTCCTTCCTACTCTTTCTTTCTTTCTTCCTCTTTACTCTCCCTCTCTCTCTTTTAAAATCCCACCTATTAATTTTCACTCTCTATGGGATTTTTATCTTAAAGACCTTATTATGCACAAAGCCTGTTCTTGGAAGAAATAGAAATGCCTTCTTCAGACTTTCCTTTCCATCTCTTTATATTTTCTTAAATGTTGAATCCAAAAACTYAATATGGTTACAAACTAAAATATCAATGCATAAGAGCTTCATCCATGTTCATAACTTTATTTATTAATGTTATTAATAGAGTATAATAATTTAATATATCTAGATTTCTTAGGCATTCATTATGCGTGTCAAGAAGCACTTGATATAAATATTCTTAGAACTATTGTATATGTCTTTGTCCCAGAGAATAATTAATTACTTCAGCTTTTAATAGATGTCATTTTTTTTTTTTTATGGCAAACATCATCCTTTTGTCTAAATAAGAGAAATTGGAAGTATGCGTGATTTCAAGGTTAATTCTTTCTTTTTTTTATAAAAAATATTTAGTTCAGAAGACATAATTCTGACATTTTCTATGTTCTTTATATGATCTTCTTTTATGCCACGACATCATAGTAAAAAGAAATGTAGAGCTGACAAATTAAAGGTGACTTTTGAGATATGTCTATTTTTGTCTGTCTCCATATTTAATTTACAGAGCTCATCATCTTCCCATAATTTTCTAAAACTCTTTTAATTTTTTTTCCTACAATATGCCTGCTAAACCAAGTCTGAAAAAGCAATCCCTTTTTATTGACTGACAGAAAAAAAAAAAAAATCTAAATTTTGCTTTAAAGAGCAGTGAATTGTGCTGTATGATTTTTACATTAGTCAGRTTTGTCTCATTTTTTCTTCCTAGAAAACTCTAATGGTATCAAAGGATCTCTGTTCATATCCTGATCTGACTCTGAAGCCTTTAAATAGAATCTTTATATAACCTTACTTTAACATTTTTAACTTCTTCCTCAATATGGTTTGATCTGTATCAAGCTTGGTTTGTTATATTATGGTTTCTTCAGRGGTTATTTATTTGTTTGTTTTCTTTGAGTCATTAACCCAGTCAATATGCTCTGTTATCCTTTTTATTGAACTTGTATTTCAGTCCTTTCTGTGAAATACTTTATCCTATGTTCATGTCTGCTCTTTCATTACTTTTGAACGAGACTCATAGCCCACATGAGTAATCCAAATTAGCATATATATTTCTAACCTGRATTCTGTATTTTGTGTAGCTCATTGTGGTGGACAACACTTTGTGTTTCACAGACTTCTGAGTAAAACCTTAGTGATTATTCTTAAAAGAGAAATCATTGACTACAGTTGCATTTCAGGATTGATGCAAGTCCCAATATTCTCAGGTCTGAGAAGAATCTGAATTGACTTTTTGGAAACCTGGTTGGCTTCACCTCTTCTGTCACATCCTGCTGTTATTGCCATCATCTTTCCAAGGGTCTAACTAATTTATTCTTGATCCTTAGCACTCTGCTTTCTGATTGACCAGTTTTCCTACAGACTCTTCAGAGAAGTCTTTCTTCTTTTGTAACTTTTRCCTTTTGATTTGCCTCTTTTCTCTTCCTGACTTATTCATGTGGCTACATTCTTCAGCACATCACCCTTTCTTAAGGGTTTGCCCTCTAAACTCTCAGTAAATTTTAAGAACGGAGATTGGACAAATAACTCATCTTCCAACTGTGTTAGAAGTATTTYCTGACTTTTGTCATCTCTCCTTGGTGCGTTCTTATTTCTGAAATCTATTTCTCCATGAACTCTACCTGTCAACATTTCATTCATAAATAACTCCTGTCAGGTAGCCACTCAAGAACAATGTACATCCAGCACTGCTGGCATCCCATAACTCATTTTGTCTCCTCCATTTTTCAGGTCACTTTCACTGCTGCCTCAGGTCCTGTGAACATCCTTTTCTAGTTCTCGCATTTAAAAAGAAAAACAGTGCTCCTGAAATCTACCCCTCCTAGCMACGATGCGTCTCATTTTCTTCTCTCTATGTCATTTGACCTTTCAGGTTCAAAGTGCAGAAACAAAACTCTRCTCCTCAGCAAATGGCAAAGTGCCTGTTTGTGAACTGAAGAATCATATTTCAGCTGTACAAAGAAACCTCTGGACAGATTCTGTTCAAGGGATTTTCAGAGGAATGAGCCTGGCAGTGGAGGAAATGCACACAGAGAAAAAGGTTCTGTCTAATATTTGTRCTAAATTGTTTATACTTTATCAGCTGAAAATAAAATTTTGAATTAAATATAGCAAAGTCATGTTTAGACATCTATTTCAATCTGTGACTATGCTTGCAAGGTAAAAAGACAGCAAAGGAAGAATAAAATTTAAAACAGTAATTTAAAGGGGGAAAAAAAAAGGCAAGGGAGGAATAATGGTCCTAAAACTTGACTCTTTAAAAATACCAACATCAAATCTTATTTAGTAAATACCAACATAAATTCTTACTTAGTAGATATTTCTTAGAAGGTATTTAAAGAGAATTGTTTTGCCAGATGCTATGCAAGAAAAGCAAACATACCTGTTTATTATCTTTACCAAAGATCTAAATGACCAAATCGAGTGCACCCTCAGTCAGTTTTCAGATGACACAAATTGGGCAGGAGTGCTGATCTGCTGGAGAGCAGGAAGGCTCTGCAGAAGGATCTGGAAAGGTTGGATCAATGGGTTGAGGCAAATTGTATGAGKTTCAACAAAGTCAAATGCCAGATCCTGTCCTCTGGTCACAACAGCCCCAGGYAGTGCTACAGGCTGGGGAAAGAGGGGGTGGAAAGCTGCCCAGTAGAAAAGAGCCTGGGGGTGCTGTTTGAGAGTGGCTGAAYRTGAGCCAGTGTGCTCAGGAGATCAAGGACAAGGACATCCTTGGCTTCTATCAGAAACAGTGTAGTCAACAGGACTAGGGAAGCAATTTTCCATGTGTAGATGGCATTTTGGAACATAATTTAGGGGTGGACTGGACAGTGCTGGGTTTACTCTTGGAATTGATGGTCTTCTGGGTCTTTTCCAACATAAATTATTTTATGATTCTGTATTTATTTATTATTGATTCAGCTGATTATACCATTCCTCATTAAATAAAGGATTGAATAACAAACTCTTCTTAATTTTGTTACAGTAAGAAGTTGAAATAATGTTCCAGAAACAAAATTCACACTGCAACTGTATAACCAGTTTTTGTCACAGCCTTATCAGAAATGAAACTATAAGTTATTAAATTATAGATAAAGGAGTTATTGATTAACAGTACTTTGGACTATTACAGTGAAAATGCAAAACCCTTAACTGTCCTCTAATATACTGACCTGGACCATAAAAAAAGGCCCAAACATATGCAGGCTAGAAACTTGTGAAGGCAAATCATTCTCATGGGTTTAGAGAAGAATATTTTGAATTTCTTCAAATACATGAAGTTTATCCTTAGGAATCATTCCACTGACTTCTTAGCCTTAAAGGACCAAAAATGTACATGCWTCATTATCCTACAATTTTTATGAGAACATCAAAGGAAATCCCAGAATAACCCATACCTTGAAGAAYTGTAGTAGCTGGTAGAAGGTTATTAGCAAACTAGAAAAAAAAATGGAAGAAAACTTCAGAGTCCAAACAGTTCCATGACAAATTCTTTATAAACGGACTGTTCTTAAATTTTTAGGCACAGCTTTTAATAGTTTTTTTATTTTCAGCAGAAGGACTACATCTCTACCAGAAACAGAACAAATTATATTTATCTTGGAATGTGGTCTAATGTACGAAAACATAAATATTTATTAACACATTAATGCAAGTGCTGTGAGCTCTCTGGCATCAAGCCATGCTAAGCTGTGCATCTGCATACACAGAGGACAACACATTAGCATGTGTATGCTAAACCTTCCCCAATTCTTCCTCCTCCTTTGTTGTCCATGAAAACTAATTACATTTTGAATTACTAAGCCTCTTCTGCACTTTGTTGAGTAATAAATGGATAGTTAGTCAAAACTGAAAACTGTGACACTGCAGGGTGAGTGTCAATTAGACCATTTTAAAATTGCCCTTCAGCTTGCTGGATTAACTCTAATTGATGTCCCAGTAATATCCTATGTTAAATAATTTACAACAGTTTTTGACTCCCCAAAGCATTACTTAATGCCTTACAATTATTAAAGCAGCATGCACCATCAAATTGGCCAGATAAATTAGTTGAAAAAAGGGTGAGATCTCTGTCTCGTGAGCAAGTGTACACTATGGACACAGATTTTCCAGTATAATTACCAGTTTAGAGGTTATTAATGTGTGTTAAATAGACAAAACCTTCCAAGAAAGATACTTTAAATCTTCCTTTCCAGTTAAATAAAAAGCATATTTTTTCAAGCCAAAGTGGGCTCAAAAAAGCAGATTTTCTTAATTATAATATACAGCTAAGTGTCACAGAATTTGAGTCTTTAGTATTTGATTTTAGCAAGATTATCTGAAAGTACTTCCAGAATAAGAAGAATAATCAGCCTCAAATAAATAAAGAGACKGAGAGAATGATCACTGAATAAATTCAAATGAGCCAAAATGGCTGAATATCATATACTTTATTCCTTAAAACTTCTGCTCTGAAATGAGCTTCTAAATAAATTTTAGGACATGGATTACATGAAACATCAAATGCACATGGCAGGAATTTAGAGAGAGAATTCTGGTTTTAAATCATTGCTTGTGGAGGTACAGCATAAAATATCAAGAGAGAGCTGGTTTTATTACAGTGGAGAAAGTTAGAATTTCTAACATAAGATATATCATGATACTGATAATTTAGATGAGTTTCCCCTTTGAAGAAGAAATGCACCAGAYCTCCTTCCAGCTTAAAATCCTACTAAAATTTGCCTAAGATATTTTAATAATCATAATTAAAATAAATATTCATGAATCACGTTACCATTCTTCAGGTAAATCTGAAGATAAATTATATAAGTCAAGATTGATTTTATACTGCTGACTAACTGAATCTCGAGATGAGAGATCTTTAGTTTATCATCCAGCAGACAAATCAAAATAAGGAGCTGACCATGCTTTCATGAGCATCAATCCTTTTTTCAGCTACAACTATATTGACCTTAGTTGCATTAAGCCTGATTTACACTGATATGAAAGGGAAAATACATTGTTTATTTYGAAATGTTACTCCTCTGATTGATTTTAATTATGCAAATGAACTGTATGCTTGCCAAAGGCAGCTGATAGATTAGTTTGAAAAATTATGGTTACAGAGCTGGTGAAAGCACATCTGCTGGAGAGCAGGAGTATAACTACRCCTACAGCTCAATGAGAYGYTAGAAGGACTAGAAATTTGTTCTTYTRTAATATCTGACTACAGTTGCTTTTATTTCACGTGTATTCACACCATCTTTGCTACCAAGCTTCCTTCTAAATGCAGCAACAAATACACAAGACTGCATCTTGAAATTACACCACTGAACTGCAAGTCACTCACTGCTCCTCTCTCTCCATCCTGTTCTTGTGCCCTGGAAGCAAGATCAGCTCTTACGAAGCCACCTGTGGGAGACACATGGCTGACATCAAAAAGCTAATTTGTATGATGCACAAAAGATTTACCGTTTTTCACTGAATCATGCCATAGTTATCATCTTAAATCTCATTGCGCTTGCTATAAAATTTAAGATCAATTTATGAGTAAGGAAAAAATGCATATTRGAACATGCAGGAACCTAACCTCAACATAGCACAGAGACTGACTCTTGGCTTCTAYCAGTTTTGGCTTTTTATAACTTCTTCCCTTTCTGATGTGTATTTTGTTGAAGAGTAGTTAATGCTATCATGCTTTGTATTTCATTCTCTGGGAGCAGAAGGAAGACATGAAGTGAGAGGGAATTTTTCACTCTGTCACAAATGAACAGGAAAAATGTAGTCAGTGTAACRTAAAAGACTAAACCAATTACAGAGGTTATTTTGGTTTGAAGAGGGAAAAGGTCATGGACTATGATTGAAATCCTCCCTAACCGAAACATGGCAGCCAAAGCATATCTTTAGCATAACGTCTGAAAAATGTTTCCAAGTACAATCTGAGCGCATGATGAATGTAAATTGCTGATCTRTATAAGTCAGGGAAAATTCTGACAAGATTTTACCTGAAGCATTTTCTCTGAAATTTGCTTCCCACTTTGGGAGCACATTAATTTCACATTCTTTTAAAGTGGCATTCACGCTCCAGTTTAGACCATGTGTGTATAGACATGCATAGTTATGAATTCTGCTTCTGGTTTTTTTTTTTTGGTTTTTTTTTTTTTTTTTGTTTTTTTTTTTTTTTTAAATAATAAATGTTTCCTTTTTCTAGGTGTCTTTTTTACAGGTGTCTTTTAAGGGAGTTACAAATCAGTTCAAGATTCTGCAAAGTTTATTAAAGACAATTGAGAAATAAACTGCTTTTGCCACGACAAAACAAAAGTGATTCTTTTCCATATGTATGGATTGTGCTCCATTTATCTTCCCAGTGGAGTGAAAAGTGTGGCTGAGATGAGGAATGTTACATTTCAAGCATGACCTAAATGCAGCTATTCCTTAGTAACAGTTGTGTTTCTTCATGGTTTGAGATTTGAGAGCCATCTTTTTTAATATACTGAGGTCACTAGAATCATGTAAGGATGAGCTTACACAGAAATCTTAATTTGGAAAYTGGGAAGGTATTGGAATTGTGAGATACAAATATTTATATTAAGTCATTTCTACCCTCTTTTCATAGTTATCTGGCAATAACCTGAACTATATCTAACACTCAAAAACAAAACAAAAAAAAAAAACCAAAACAAACAAACAAACAAACAAAAAAAATATGGCAAGACACATTACACAATCACATGTGATCTGATTTCCACAGGTTAAGAAAATAGTAGTACTCAGTTAAGAAAGCTGTAATAACTGTGCCAGGCAGCTAATATTATACATATCATATCGRCAATGAATAATACCGTGAGTCACTTACTGTGTCTGCTACTGAAAAGCTTCAAGTTTTTAAAAATACGTTTATGAATACTTTTTCTAATTGCTTTTTGAAGAAAAAAAGGCAAGTTTCCAACAAAATTTAACAAAAGYACATTTGTAAAAGCTAAGAGAAATGAACAATCTTTTTAATTAAAAATTCATWCAAGTAATTTCCAAAAATACATTTTCTTATTGATGGTGAATATTTTTYCTTTAGATTTGGCATACTAATATTATTGAAGGGAAATTTATGCCAAAGTTAAAAAAGAAAGATAATGGAAAAAAAATCACCTATATAACACAGCATGACAACTTGTGCCTCTTATAGCAAAATACCCAGTATTATCACATTTTCTCTTCAGACATTTTAATATTTAGGAGACTATAAACACACAGTATTTCAGTTTTATAGACTGCCCTCAAGAGAAAAATAAAAAAACAAAAAAAAAGTTCTGAAATATAGGAATTGTTTTGTATAGCAAAAATGATAAGGTGGTTGTGCTGTTTCGAATTTTCTTTTCAGATAAAGCAGATTGTCTTTTGCTAATAATACAATCTCTTCAAGAGAAACCCCCCCAAGGCATGAAAACAAATAACACCGCCCTTTCCTACTTGTAACATACTCATAGTTCAAAAGAAATGATTATCAGATTCAGAGGGAGACTGGCCTTGAATTTCATCTAAGTTCTCTTTTTCCTGTATATAATGTTGATAAGTGGTATAGAGATGATTTTTCTTCTTTTTTTTTTTTTTTTATATAATGTTGATAAGTGGTATAGAGATGATTTTTCTTCTTTTTTTTTTTTTTTAGTGTCATCTTCTATGCAATTAAAAACATTAGTATTCTGGCAGTTGCAAGGGCAGAGAAGTTCTGGACAAACATCTTAAAGTTTGGCAACAAAGGAAACAAGTTGCTTTTCCAAGAAAAGACTCAACAGGTTTCCCGTTGTGCCCCTCCTCTGATAAAAGTTCACACCACAACATCTTGCAATGACAACCAAGTGCCATGATTACMTCAGCAATATGGACAAGGCAAAAATCTTATGTGAGGTAAGCATTAATATTGCAAATGATTCAAGTTATTATCCCCACCAGTAAGCACTTTGATGTCTCTAAACTTTGTAGTAACCAAGAACTTTCCTTTATATATTAACATATTAGCAACCACTGGAGTAACTCATCCATTTGCAGAATACTGAGAAGAGGGATGCTCATTTGGTCTCTTCAAATGACAAAAGGACTTCTTTGTTGATGTCTGTCCTTCCCTGCTGGTTCACTCCACACCACATATGCAAAAAAGAGCATATATGAGGAAATGTGTCAACACCTGCATAATCAAAATCCATTACACAAACACTTGRTGTATCTTCCCAAAAGACCTTATGYTCTTCCAAGCAGGTAGAGGATAAGGACAGATTAAGGTCTGAAGTTACATGTTAAAGCACTTGAGCAGTTCCTGAAGTACTTAGGAATTCTGCTGCATCCCATGGGTAAGATTCTTGCTGGAGCAGTTTTTGAAGAACTGCATCCTGTGGGAAGGGCTCACATTAGAGGTGTTCATGAAAGACTGTCTCCTGTGGAAGGGACCCCRTGCTGGGGCAGACATCAATATTRAAAGCCCTGCACACATGTGAATTCAGAGGGGAAAGGAACAACACTTTGCTTTCTGTGTTTTTTTCTCAATCTGTGGAATATGGAAGATGGAAAACACTTTAAAAAAATAGGTGGTAGAGCAGGAGACAAAGTATTTTTTATCTAAGGGAAAGAAACCTTCCTCAATCTTTCAGAACTAATTAGTAGTGGAATGTAGCCATTACTGCCAAATTTGAGAGCTAAWCATTTCTCCTTCCTCCCTGCCATTGCCTGCCTTCTATACTCTAGCCTCTCCTGTTAAGTAAGACTCCAGGATTAGTTGGACAACACTCCCATTCTCTGTGCTCCAGGTATTTAAGTCTCCATGAGATCAGACAGCTACTAATGAGTTTTACACCAATAARTCACAAAAAAACTGTCCAGACAATCCCAATGAACAATTTGTAGCCAAGAGCCTTTTGGCAGACACTTGGTCCTTGGTTATGCATACAGCACTGTCACTCCAAGCACGTTCCTATTATCTACAAGGATAYACTTTTCTTTTTTTCCAGCCTGATTAAGAGAGGAAGCTTGATTGGCTCACTGGGAGAGAGGGTAAAGGGCTAGAATGCTAATGTATGTTTCTGGAAATTACTGAGGAAGAACTACCACTGAAAAATCAACTTTGCCTTTAGCCTTGAGAAAGAAAGTCTTTAGAAATTCTAGTCTTAAAAGAGATAATATCAGAGTTTAGGTTCTGCTGTACTCACAGTTTCACCCTTCCAGAATGGCCTAAACATCACCTAGAGTGCTAAAATAAGAAAAAAAAATCATGGTTTTGGTAGCAATTTTATCTTTAGATTTTTATCAAAGCAAGGAGCACTGGTATTCTTCAACTTTGAGCAAAAATACATATTATGACTTTTAACACTGTTTATTTTGATGTTGAAAAATACATGATAAGAGAATCTGACCTTGCYGCTAAATACTGGGGGATTTTTTTGCCTATGCAACAAATTATTTTGAAAGCATACTAATTAGACCTAGTTATGAATGTTGCATTAATTATAGAAATGTTATGCATCAGTAGTATAACCAGAAAGCTTTTTAATTATAAAATAAGGCTATACCCAAGAAATTAATTGCATAATCTATATTAATTCACTTACTMTTTGAGTTACTAGGGGGCTTATTTTATAATTAAAAAGCTTTCACTGATATTACTCCTATGGATCATTTATATATATGGTGAGAACCCACGAGTTAATTTACAGATCATCAAAAACACAGCCTTTTCTACAGAACAAATTAATTCTAGTGAAATAATTAAAACCTTCATTTATTATGTTGCACTGGTCAAAATAATGTCCTGTTAGGTCTTGACTCAGCAAAGATGTATTAGCTTTGTACATATTGGTACTCCCTTTCAGATTTTATTGATTAATAATTTTCTGATAAAAAAATGAATTAAAAATGGCTATTCATAAGTATATCTTGAGCCAAAATGAAGTTCAAAGTGGTCTTCTAGAGACAAACATGGGCTTCTGAGTCTCCTATTTCCTACTGTCTTTCAAGGATAAGAGRAGCAAAGTCAGGGTCGATATAGCAACCATTGAACTGGTCTAAGCTGGGCAGCTGAGATAAGTGTTTCCAAATCATTTGGTCAGGAAAAATCAGATGGTGCATGCTCAGCTCACCTACCCCTCCGCTGTCTGACTGGCAATTACTTCAGATAACTTAGTGCCCTAAAGATCACTTCCAGTATGGAWTTYATGACCAACTSATATCATCCCAGAGGCATCAACAGRTGATGGATGRGACKGAGGCATCTTGTTCAAGATGAATTCAGATAAATTTGTTTTGTGCAAATGTGCATTTGTGTAAAAGGGATCCAAGTGACAGAACTATCTATCAAACAAACTTGTGTATGTCGTGATTTAGGAATTTAGTGGATTTAGGAATTTAGGAATTTAGGAATTTAGTGGCATTGCCCACTAAAAAGAAAACCACAAGATGCTCTGCTCTCTCCTCCAGATGCAAAACGCAGAGATCAAGGGTTGAGATAAGAATGATTTACCGGAAACAGGAATGAGATAAGAGAAGTAAAAATAATAACTTGATCACAGTTTTGTTGTACTGGAAAGTATTGCAAGGATACGTAAGATTTTTAATGAAGGAAAACAATCCTTTTTTTTGCCATCATGATATTTCAAAGAGTAAGCACATTTTTTAATGTTATTATAACAACACATGCACTTTGCAATTACTACCAGGAAAAAATTTCTCAAAAAAATAATACTTTAAAGGCACATAAAATATCTGAACTTAAATTGCAAAACAAAATTGTCAATCAGTGGAGCTAAAGAAAGAAGTCTATATTTTTTTTTTCAATTTAAGATATTATTTTTAATTTTTTTTAAATCAAAATCAAAGAGCAGTTCCTTTTTCATGATTAAAATATGCCTTATTGCTTTGAACTGCCTAAATTTATTTTGTATCTTTTTGAGACAATATTTTAAATAAGTCTCATTTTTATTGAAGAAGAGGAAGAAGAAGAAGAAGAAGAAGAAGAAGAAGAAGAAGAAGAAGAAGAAGAAGAAGAAGAAGAAGAAGAAGAAGAAGAAGAAATGTCTGTTATCCTGCCAGAATTTTTGACATTAAAATTTATTTTATTTTCTTAGAAAAACCTAGCCTCATAACCTACATGATGTGGACAAATAAATACAATCAGAATTTTGGGGGCAAACTTTCCTTCTCCAGAATTAGTACCCAGTATGATTCCAGWTCTAATATAACTGGAACTCCCTTTTGTAGCAAAATTAATGAGAAACAGTGACAGACCTTAAGCTTCCACTTTTTCTATAAAAAATATTTCTATATAAAACAATTATAAAAGCCAAATCTTATCCCAGATTTGATTAGGAAAAAAAAAAAAACCTACAATCTTCTTTATACATTGACCCTTCCCTCTAAGACTTKTGATTGCTCCAGCCCTGACCACAAGTGCAGTTCCATCAAGGTGAAAGATGTCCTGCTGGAAGTCTCTTTAGTAATGGGGTAAAGGGGGCAGGTTACATTGGGGTTCTGATGCCATAACCCAGTGTTGGAGCCCCTTTCCTAGCCAAGACACSTCATGTTAGGCAGATGCATGACAACCCTCCCATGGACCTGAACTCAAATTCCAGGAACGACATTGCAGGAAAGACATAAAATGGGAAGTCATGGAGAKAATCAGATTTTTATGTGGTATTTTTTAAACATAAATTATCCCCAAAAATCAAGCATAAAACAATGTAAAGGCATTACAGAGATAATGAAATTGGTACTGGAAGAGAAAATGAGTGAAMAACTAAGGAGAKGTGGGCAAAATYTGTCTGTTTCCCWGCCCCCTCTGTTTTCAGTTCCTCTYRAGAGGSATRTATTTGCATTTTCTGTTCAAAAATGTAACTGTTCTGTTGACAATGTGTTCTGATACTCAYGAGAGTTTAGAGTCCACAGAAAACCATATTTTATGGGTTTATTGTTTATCCATGTTTAGCAAAACTGTAAGAAAGRGAAAAAGGAGGAGACCGAAGGGAAATATCTGTCAGAGAATATAAACACTAAATCAGGGCCCTGGAAGATTATCAGCAGGTTCCTTTATATAGCTTTAAAAAATATAAGCCTCAAACTTCACAAATGAAATTAATATCGAGKGCTATAATAATATTTTTACAGCAAACCAAGAATGAGAAAAATCCAGAACTAGAATGAAAAGTCTGAACAGAAGAGCTCCCTGTTGGTGACCTGAGATCAGGTCTTCTCCAGCCAGGACCAGACAGAAGTCCCCTTATGCAGCTGGATTAGCCAAATAGGCTTTGACAAGCAGAAATACCTGTTGCCAGCATGCCAGGAAACACACCAGGTGACATTGTCACWGTTTACCTCATGATCCACAGTTTTGTTCAAGAGCAGCAAAGAGGGAAAACCTCACTAGTTTGAGAATTCATCCTACCRCAAGTATGAAAAGTAGCCTTTGAATTTCCAGTGTCTCTTCCAGCTGGCAATAAATGGAATTCAAGTTGCAAAATGCATAATGGAAATCAGAAGAAGTTAAAAGGAGAAAATAAAAAGAGGTTCTCTACTTGAAAAAAAAAAAAAAAATACTGAGTTTGAATGCAAAACATTTTATGATGCCAATACTACAAGGAAGTACGTCACTTTCAGTGGCTTTAGTCACTTTTTCCAATAGAAAGAAGATTATAAGGCTGATATATTTATAGGATAAAAGATCTGGAAAGAAACACTGACCAAATGGAAACATGTGAAGGAGGACAATTGCAAGTATTCACCAAAATTAAAATTCTAAAAATTTTTTCAAATATTCTTAACTTTCATATGAAAAATAATGTTAACACCATGAACAATTTTAATGTTGCACCTTCTTTGCTTTTCCCTTTCAGTTCTCCATCAATTTTGTTGCAACACAAAACATTCAACCCTGCTTTTAATATTGTGTGCAGTGTTGAGCTCCACATAATATGAACAGGATATAAAAATGTTGGAATATGTCCCAAGGTGGGCAAGAAATACAGTTAAAGGAGTAGAAGGCATGATTTTGTTCATATTACAGGAAAGAAGACTGAAGCATGACCTCATTGCTACCTATAATTTCCTCATTAAGGGGAGCAGAGATGGAGACTCAGATCTCATTCTCCAGTGTTTGGTCATAGGACATAAGGAAATGGCTTAAAGCTGAGTCAGGGGATCACAGGGTGGCTATTAGGAGAAAGGTCTTTACTGAGGGTGTTATCAAGCCCTGGAATATGCTCCCCAGGGAGCTGGTCATGACCTCAACCCTGTCACTTTTCAAGAAGCATTTGGGCAATGCTCTTAGATACATGGTTTAATAAGTAGGTTGCCCTGTGTAGAGCTAGGAGGTGGACTCAATGATCATCATGGATCCCTTCCAGCTCAGCACATTCTTCAAGTTCTTCACCAATTTCTCTTTGATTCCAAAAAACTAGTGGACATATTTTCTCCTCAGTAGCTGCGTGAAAATCAAGTTGCAGTCAAATCCTTTCCTTAAGCTTCCTTAAATGGCATCCAAAACTACAAAGAACTGTGTTATGCATTTTATTGGTATTTTAAATTCTCAATTCAACTGAAATTCACCAAAACTTAATGAAAACATGGCTTTATTTCCAATAAAATCTTGCACTACAAAAAATGTCACAATACCCCTAAGATCCAAGTACTGTCTTTCTATGTCATTTCAGCATTTGTTCTGTCTCACAAGAGGCTGACCTCTGAAGATAGTCTGTGGGAACTGTGGTCAATATGCTCAGGTCTGAGCATGCAGTACTGAAGAAAGCAAATTATTAAGCAGAGCAGGTTTGGGTTTTTTTTGGTTTTTTTTTTTTTTTTTTTTTTTTTTTTTTTTTCCCACTTGAGTGAGAAAAGAAAGCTTCCTCTTGTCAGTTAACAGGTAACACTTGGAGTTAATAAGTCCATGTTCTGGACTGTTATAACAATTCAGGCTTTCTCAATTTTGTTCCAAAGACTGAAAAGTTTTTTGTGTTAAAGGTTACATAGCTCTGCAGCAAGTGAAAAGAAAAACAAATAAAAAAAATACAAATACAAAGAAAACAGAATTAATTGCTTTGACAGGTTGCAAAAATAATACATACATATTCCCTAAGGGGTAGATTCTTAGCAATGTACAATCTTCCTGTCCGCAAACAAATTCTTCATTCAAATAGTGTTACATATCATTACAGAAATTTTATTTATGGTATTTATTCATCAGTACAATTTTAATTCTGTACTAACCATATATGATTTTTATATTACTGTACTTTTTTTTCCACATTTTTCCATGTTGTTTTATGTGCCTAACAAATTCTTTGCCTTTGGAAACAGTTGCGGATTTTAAAGTTTTTAATTTTTAATCTTTTTTTTTTTTTTCTTTTTTTTAGAAAGTTACATATAATTACCCAGACTTGTTGACAAAAATAGAAAAAACTATGGAAAAATTACTTTCCATGAGAAGGAAGTCTGTTGGTTCCAAGAGTCATCAGTTTTTATACCCATCTTCAATTTTTATCTTTGATATTATGAATTCACCTTTTTCTTCTAAGCAGGAGCTGAGGGGTTCCAAACTAAATTATAATTTCCAGGTGGAAGATTTAAAATTGCATTGTGCAGTGGTCAATGGACTGAAGCGGCACTTCAGCAAGCTGATTCTAAATCTACCTGTGATGTTAAAATGATGAAGTATTTTTAGTGCTTTATCTTCATTCCCACACTTGTTAAGTCATCCAGGAAACCATTGTCATCCAAATGTTAATTTGTACATTCATAGCAGGGCATCAATGAAAATTAATCTGATTTTGCCTTAGTGTAAAAATTGATGTGATGAGGAAGATAGAAGATATTCACACTCATTAATTACAATGAATTTTAGATTTTTCATACTCATCTGAAAAAGAAAAGCTATTTCGAAAAAATATGATTTCCTAAACTGTTAAAGTGTATTTAAATCCAGTTAATATATTTTATATAAAACACAATGACAGTCAAACTGTTTAAAGAGGGGATTAAACATGATTATTTCTGTGTGGCCTTCTGACCAACTTTCARTGTTTGATTTTGGGCAATTAAAGAAGCTTTGTTTAGATACCATTCCTATCACTGCAAGGTAATACCTTCTTTACAGTTATTTATGTATAATGGATATTTGAAAGATATTTGGATGAGCCAAAAACACACAAGTAGCAATGCTACTTGTTTAAATTTCACATATTTTTCTTATGAAATGCAAAGCAARTGCAAACCATGCTGTTTCACCATCCCATTCTTCCCATTTTCTTGTTTATCACTCGCCTTTGCTAACAAACTGCCTGGATAAAAGGTTTTTTCAAATATAAATTCTTGGTTTGAACTCAGTTACTACTCATTCACACAATTTCCTTTAAAAGCTTTTTTTAATTCAGCAGTATATAGCTCATTTCCCTCATATCTGGAGTTGCAAATGATCTTAAGAAATTACTTGYTGAAAATGATGGTAACTGTTAATATAAAATCAGTTTAAATTCTTCTCTTAGAGGTGTCTGTCTCTTCCTTGAATATGAGGCAAATTCTGCCAGCTGTGATTACCTCACTCACCTACATAAAGACTAAATTTGCCATGGGTGACMGCCAAATTTTTCCTGCTTATCCATGGGACTCGCACCTTACCCGAGAACAYGCTTATTTTCTCACCCTGACAAGTTGTTGACTCACTGGGCAGAATGAGAAGCGAATGTGGGGATTCTGCATCAATCACCTTCCATCACATTCCCCGGCACAAATGGCAGTGATTGGACAAACTTGCTTTGACAGGCATCCTGTCTGGACAAACAACTTGTYAGATTTCTAATAGGATTCAGCTGCTCTCTCATCAGAAGCTTCACAATGTGCGTCACTTCAAATATTTCACAGTGGAAATGGGTGAAATTGAATGAATGGAGAAAAGATGGGAAGGGTGGGGTAGTGTCATTTTGGCAATTTTAGAGTTAATTACAAGTTTAGGAACTTTACTATAGGGAATTATTTCGCTGTAACAAAAAAAAGAAAAAGAAAATAAAAAGAGAAAAAAATACAAATTTAATATTAGCATTAACCTACAGCTGCTATGGTATTTTTTTTCTTTTAGCAAAAGCATGGTTCAGGAGATGCTCCTGATTTAGGGGACAAGCATCATTCAGAAACATGATTGTATTTACATGGAGGAACTAAGAGGACAACTTTTTCTCCAGCAATCAATGTCCAAGATAATCATCACAGTCACATTTGAGGGATCCATTTAGTTACAGGTATCTTTTCAGACAAACTATCTTTGTTCATTAGAAAAKTACATATTACAGTACAAGCAAAATATAATGCAGTACTATCATGTTTTCTTATTAAATGCATTAGAAAAAGAACTATTCAGTTTGCACAGGGACACACTTTATTACTACATTGGGACTTTAATAGAAAAAAAAAAACAAACCCAACACATAATACTCTACTGCAGCCAAAAGCTATGATTATATACTTGAAAAAAACATGAATAAGAAATGCTTTGCAAAATAGTGCAATTTTTTTATTAAACCTAATGTCGTTTCATCTCAGCTTTTTATTGATCTTCTCCTAGTTATAAACACTGAAATTTCAGAAAAATCTAAGACATTTCAAGTAACAATGAATTAAAAAAATGTTAAGTAAAATTTTATTCCTAAGAAATTTTATTGATTCTGCATCATACGGAAATGGACAATTACATCACCAGTTTAAATGTTTAGAAGCCTGGATTGGTTTACTGAGAGGATTGTAAATGAATGGCTCAAGAACTTGCTACCAGAATACAAATTCCTATCAATAATAAATCAATTGCAATATATGCATAACTACTGCATAACTACAGAGGAACAATAAATTTGCATCAAATATCACATAAATTATTTTGCATAAACTCAACATTCGTAATCATGAGTTATTCCTGTACAGGACCCTGGGAGTTGAAACAGAATTGTGTGCTCACACTGCAGAAGCAGAGTCCATGTATAACATTTAGAGCTCCTCAAAAACCTGACACTAAACAGTGTTTCCACCCTACTGCCATTTGATCAATGTGGTACCATTCCTTCCACTATACAAGGTAATTTTGCTGCTCTTTGGCCRTTCTGTGGCTTAGACCTTCCCAGTGACATTAAGTCCCTCCTTTTCAAAGACAGACTAATTCAAATAATTGCAAAGCTCCATGTATTAACTCCAATTTTTTCCTCACTACTACTATACTWTTTCTCTTTTAAAGGGAGACCAACTATAGTAAGAATCTAAACAAAGTTCTCAAAAAAAGGTAAAAATAATTGAGATGATGAAAAATATATACTGATATTTTTTTCAAATTACTCTTGTAAATGACAGTGTTTCCTTTAAAACATTTTAAAAAAAAAATAAAACCATAATCTCCAGCATCTTAGTATAAAGAACAAAGTACAAATCAAAGTGGAAAAAAATGTATTCTAATACATCAGGGAGAAAAATACACACAGATAATGGAATGATTTCAGAACATGCACATAACCCAGAATAAATTCGAAGCTGCTATGATTCATTGACACAAGCACTTATTTTTCCAGAAACAGTCTTTATAATTTTATCAGTGCTTTGTCACAGGAAAAATATTCAGAAGACAGAAGACACACCATAAAATCGCTCTATATAAGAGATGTATTCAAATAGTTTGGATGCAAATTTAGCATCCAAGAAGCACGAAAAAAAATGCATGCAAAAATAGTAGAGTGAGCCAGAATCTCCTCACATAYCACCACTTACTGAAAACCAGTAGTAGGAACAACAAAAATACCCACTTTTATGAGAACTCAGATGATTGTATAGGAAGACCAGAGAATGTAAATGTGAGGATTTGATCAAGTGAGAAATGATCATGTGGAAACATGGTATTTTACTGGGAGTCTTAAACATGACAAGCTCCCAAAATTCCACATCATCATGTTGCAAAACTCAGCTTGTCAAGGAAAGCTTCCTGGGTTCCTACCAGCAATTCTTAGTACTCAATGTTCGCTTCCAAAATGGAAGTCTCCAAGGACAAAATGAGTGACCCATGTAAAGAAAATTTTGATTGTGATTTTTTTTTTTAATTTCGTTTATGATTGTTTTTTCACAGACTGATTATTAAAAATTTGGTCTGATCTGTGGAAGATCCAAGTGATTTAAAGTCCAGTTAACTAGAAATTCTGCTTAACTGAGAGCTATGGTAATTGCCGAAAGTTCTGTGAAACAGTAAGCTACATTAACTGTTGCTGTAGATAAAAAAATAAGCTATGCACATTGTTAAAATATTTATTTAATGAAAAGCTCTAATGATAACTACAACCATGTGGACAGTCCTCATTCTACAAAACCTGTATGTATGTTTTATGTAAAACATATATATGTGTATATATTATATGCAAAATATATAAACAAGTTTTATATACAGGATATAAATAAATAAATAAATAAATAAATAAATAAATAAATAAATAAATAAATATATATATATATATATATATATGAGTGTTTATAAATACTTATGTAAAATATATATATAGATATGTTTTACATACACATGTAGATACATATGTTAAAGTGTTCCCTATCTGTTCTGCCACCCCTAGATACAAGATTCAGTTACTTTCTGGAGCAACAGATCAGAAGATGCCGTTCATAATAAAATTCCCTTAAAATTCTTATTTTTCTTGTAGTTGTGAAAGTCAAGTCTATGAGAAGCATTCAATCCAAGCTCTGACTTACATATCAATGAACAATAGAGTTTCTAAGTATCAGCAAATATTGTTCTAGTATCTTGAAAATGGCCCAGAAAACTCTGGTGCCAACATATTTAATTTTTAATTTGGATAAATATTATGGGTCTATCAAGAACCAATTTAAGTTGCAGGCACTTAAGAAATATAGATGGAAGAWGGGACTGAAACAGAGGCAGGGAGAGGAGAGAGAAAACAGGTGTGTGGCTATGGGCTGATAGCAGGGAAGTCTGAGAAACTTTGGGATAGGTGGAACTTTCTAACACCGTTGTCTCCTTAGGGAATGCAGAGGCCTTTCATTTAAAGAAAAGCAAATACAGCAACATATCATTGCTCCTAGCACTGCCTATTAACAGCAGGGAGACCAGCTTCACAGAACTGATTTTCAGGGGATCTTCATTTTGATGAGATCTTTTTCATTCCTTTCCTGTAGGACAGAATTATAAGATGCAAAATCCTGCATCTCAGCATCTCTGTCTGTCTCTAATGAGATAGAAGGGAAAACCCTGTCAAAACTAATACCTAAAATGAGAGTGAGACAGTACTCTGCAGGACAGCTTGCCCTTAAGGCATGAGGCATGATGAACTTTCTCTTTTTTTTTTTTTTCCCCATCAAATTCTTTGTCTACCTTACCTTAATAGCATAGT
>NW_026623676.1:431129-438010 GCF_030028575.1 Malurus melanocephalus
AAAAAAAAAAAAAAAAAGAAAAAGGTTGAGACTAAGAAGCCTTTAAACTTTCAGATAGTTTTAGATGTGAATCGGTAACCATAATTTCTGTTTTATTGTTCCATGCATGACCTGACCACACAAACCCTGTAGCAATTAGAGCAAAATCTCAGCCAGAAGTAACGTAGAAAAGTTTCTTGACACAGGATTTGCACATATTTGCAAATCTGTGCAGTCTGCATATTTTGTCTCTCTCTTGGAAAAGCAAAATATGACTGTATAATGGCTTCATACAGCAAGAATACATTTACATTTAATTCTAGTATAAAAGGATATATAGTATGTTTTATATGGTATATATGGTATATATGCAGAAATGCACTATATATAGGTGTGTATATATAGTGTATATGGTTTCTCCACCATTCCTAGAAATTATTATTTAGAGCAGAAATTCATCTAGGCATTTTAAAGTAACATTTTTCTAACTGAAATATTTTAACTGCTAAAAACTAAGAACAATAGCCCTAATCTACAGAAAAAGCTAGAGTGTTTGCAGATTTATTTTGATTGTGTGTAATATTCTGTAATAAATAAAGGTTTTAAATACTGCGCAAAACTGGCATGAAGTGCTTTTAACACCATCTTCTATCAAATGTATTTACTGATTTTATGTAAACTGCTCTTATACTCAGAGTTTCTCTAAAATTGAAGAGGGAAAATCAAAGCCACAAGGAAAGGATGCAGCTTCAGCAGCTCCACAGTAAGGARCACTGCAAATCCATATCTGAACTTCCATTTCAGTGGTGTTTTATTTTATTAAGCACTAAAACAAGCAAGTGAAGGGATATTAAAGATCAAAAARTCTGCCTTGGTGAGCAACAAAAGTCAGGTGAAAGGCATTCACCTGTACCCACCTGAACTTATGTGAGTGGCTAAAAAAAACCAAATCAATTAAGACTCACAGCTAGTGGTAGCAGGTTTATGTGTCTGTTTGTATRGAAAGACAGAAAGAAAGATATAATGTTTCATAAGTGATAGCCAATATATAATGCAAAACTTATGTCTAGAAAATTATTTGTGTAAAGTCCTTGCATATATCTGTTCAAATATTGTCCTGGTCAGAGAAAAAAGAAAACAACAACACAAAAACAAAATATGAAATCCTTGGATTTTATGTTCCATTGGGAATTATGAATACATGAAAGATGAAGAAAATAGAGCTTTAGGAAACAGAAATTTATCTAATMTCCCCTTTAATTTTCAAATCCTTTGATAGGATTTAGAAATGTCACAGGAAACATGGCACTTTCTGTTTGTTACTTAGTAGCTTTTCCAGGTTTTTAAAATGCATCTTAATGAAGCTCTAACATTTATAGGCTCTAAGACCTTTATTTGTGTGAATTTATTGCTTTTATAAAWTGTATGAAGAGGAAAGGAAGTCTCCTGAAACTGAAGTGCTCCAACAGAATGAGTAGTTATACTTGAACAAAGGCACAGTAAAACGCTTTAAAGGACAAAAAGAGCTGAGTCTATCAAAAATATTGTGGGGACATAAAGAAAAAAAACACTGTAAATCTATGTCAGTAGGAAAACCACTCTTGGGTGATTTTAAGTACTGCTGTGGTCCAGGGAAGGTGCTTCATGTGTCAACCATAGCATGTGGCATGTTTGTTCTGGCTGGGATTTTTTTCTTTGCAATAAGGCAGTCGGCATGAGGGATAAAMAAATATCCCAGTTTTGCTGCTTATAATTTCTTTGGCACTATCTTATGATGCCCCTAACAGTGGAAAATAATGACTCAGGCAGCATACTGAAGAATATATAAATCCTTTGATACTTGTAGGTAGTAGAAGTAAATGAAGTAAGCACTTGTAAATCRTCTCACATGAAAGGCTCCAGAACTTCGCTGTATTTCCAAATTACTGGATATGGTGAGTTTCCTGGATTTCACATACAAGACTCAAAAATTTCTAACAACTCTCTTGGACATACTGAAATAATGTAGGAATTTTGAGTCTACAGGTCTGCCTCTAATTTAATACGTGTAATTTCATCCTTTTATTGCTGAAAACAAGGGCAATTATGCTTCTCATTCTAGAGTAGAGTATTAGATTGGATTTTGTGTAAAGAAAGGAATGCATTTGAGTCTTTTCTTATAGAATCTCTCTCTTTTTTCATTCGARCTGATATCATAATAGGTTGTGATCTTACTTTAAGCAAGTCAAYTCCATGACTATTGTTGCTAATCCAAGAGAGTTTCATGTATTGGCTACAAAATTCCTCTTTAAAAGCATCTGATAGGAAAAAGTACTTGTGATAAGAAATACTCATCCAATTACATTTCCAGCCTTTCCATATGTACATTTATTTGTAAGGACAGAGAAAATGCAAAGTAAGAAGGAAAGCTATCTCTTAAGTAAAATGCCCGGAGGWCTTTAATCACTGCCAACTCTGACAGGTGACAAATCCATCCTTTTTAAGTGAATTTAGTGCAGAAACTTGTGCATTTTAAAAAATTATTTATACTCTGTTTCTTCCTAAATGTATGCCCAAATCCTGAGAGTATGGGCAACCTAGGATTAAAAAAAAAAGATCTTTTACCCTAATCATCAAATTGAAACACAAATAAGAATCAGTTGGCATTTTCACATGGGGAARCAAAGTGCGGATGACTACATAAAAAGACAAAATATCTGAATGTTTAAAATGTATTAAACACTCTCTTTCAGTCCTCACCCCTCTAAATGATGTGCACAAGCTGTCATGGTTTTTCTGGTAATTTTGCAACACTGCAGTGGCATATGTAGAGTGATAAAATTTAGTTGTGCTACTTTAAAAACATGTTTGCTTGATTAATAACCCTATTTAATTTACTCTTAACTTATAAACTCTTATGTTCTGTGCATAAATAGAGGGAATTCTGAAAAAAGATAAACATGCTGGCCCAGAATATAAAAGCCAGTGAGCCTTCATCAATGAATGGAACAATTCCACAGAATCACAGAATCAGAGGGCTTCAAACAAATTGGCACAAATATGTGCCAATTCAATGTAATTTMATCTGATACAGGGCGGAGTCCTCCCTGGTCAGTGCCTCACTCAGGAGGGGTAGTTGCTAATACACAATTCTAAATGTCCAATTTATTTTATGAGAAGACCTAAAACAAGACCAGTTTAAGTTCAATAGCCAGTTAATATAATGGTCTCTTACTATGATGATATTTTTTAAAGTTACAGCTTTAAAGTTCAGACACATAGGAAAGTCTTCAGGGTAAAATCTATTGTAAGCTCCTATACCAGAAAAAAAATCAACCAATGAAAACAGAGAAACCTGATGTGTCTTCTTTCAATAACAATTAACTTGATTTAACTGAAAGGGAAAATAGTAAAAAAAAAAAAAATTAAAATATAACCATATCATCTTGCTACTGTTTAGAAAGAAAATGAAATAGCAAAATTTGTTTTTACTTTTTCAGTTGAATGAGTTTTCCATATTGATTTTTGCACCTTTCATCCAAATATTCTGTCTCTTAGAGATTTTTTTATTCCTGTTGCTCTATTAGGAATCCAGACTAATAGTTTGTTTAATACTGACCTAAAAATAGTGCAGTAATTTAAACTCTAGGCAAATAAAATGGATAGCAAATATTTTTTTCTTGATGGTTAAATGTGCAACAACTCTAGCCCAAAACCAGCTTAAGCAGTTGGGCATCAAAACATTTAAGGTCCATTTATTGCTTATTACTTTAGTTATGTTTGACTGAACAGTCACATTAGAATTACTGTGGGAAAGATACAGTCTTATCCTCTTTCTTGCACTGGTGCACATCTGATTGCTGTTTAAAAAAGCAGGCACAGCAGAAAATTATTCACTTTTTCATTTTGTTTTTCTTTTGCTATTTAGCCTCCTGAGATGGTTCACAGTAGGATCAAATAAGAAGCAGCTGAGGTTCTCATAAAGAACCACCACATTTATGAGAATATTAAGCAGAAACCAAGGAGCAAAGAGGATTTTATTATTTTATTATTGCAACAGAAACATTCCCTCAAGGCTGAAGCTTGCTGTGATTTTTATCAGTTCTCCTTCATTCAGTGTCATCTTCGCAGAACATGATGACCAAACTCACATGAAAAGCTATCCCCTCATTTGGGGAAAACTTGGAAACTGCTTTCTTCCACAATATGACTGAAATGAGGAGAGGGTATGCCTTTGCTACTTTATCAATATCTCTGAAATATCTAGAACTTCTACACTATCATTGCCACTTCTTCTATGCTATTACACCATCACAGTTACAGTAGAAGTTTTTACCTAAATCAGAGAGAGCAATGTAAACTCAAAAAACAACTGATTGGAGTCTTTCACAGTAATACATCATCATGAAAYGTAAACATGTCAGACCAATTAGCCATTATATTTAAACACTCGTTAAATTATCATTCAGCCAATAAAAGCTAAATATAGGGTTTGGCATCAAAGCCTGGTGTGCCAATACATTTCTAGCCAGCTGCCTTCACAGCCTCCTTCCATTCACTTCACACAACTACAGTYCCCAGAAATGTGAGTCTGCTTGCTACTGGTGCTCTTCCCACCCTATATGTGAGTTACTAATTTTGAGACTAAGCATGAGCAATTTAAATATGCATATGCTCCTTTTATAGCACTAAGCATAGTAATCCCAAAAATAATCTTTTCTGAGTGTTGCCTACTTTGTGAAAATATAGCTCCATCATAATCTGTCTAAAAAAATTTGTTTAAAAAATGAATCTGCACAAGTCTAAAAAAGATAGCAATATTAAGAGTACTTTTTTATGTAATGAAAGAATCCAATTTAAATTATTTAAAAAAAATCATAAATAACTTTGTTTAAAAAAGGATACATTTATCACTTTCAAAGAAATTAATAAACTACTRTGTATAAACTAATTTTTAATTTAAACACTGCTGTAGATATAGTTTGTTTGTACTGCTATCTTTTAAYCACCATCTCACTGAAGAAAATTTCATTATACTTACCAAAAAGTCATAAAATATTTATCCTATTTGCATATATCTCATTTTTGCATTATGAATTTCTAATTCATCTTAAATTTTGTTATTTCCTCTTGGCACTCCTGCATGTATCCAGATGCAGGTAGTTCTGCTTGCCTGCTATTCTGGGTGCAAAGATTTGCTGTATGTAGGAGCACATCAGAATGTGCTGCACAGTGCTCTAAAAGCTGTGTGCAGCTCTATAAGCTGTGTTGAAACTGTACAGAATACTAAACACCAAGCAAGGTCACTGCCAATATCTCAATGAACAGAGTAATTTCATAAGTTATAGCCTATATATAAAATAGATTCTTAATTCTTCCAAAAAAAGGAAATCTGTTTTCCTTCCCACTTCTGAAAAAAAGCCTGAGAAGTTTTATGTGTTAGATTTTGAGTATCCAAAGGCAAAAGATGCAATCCCTGACAAACAACTCAGTCCTTACGCCCTAGGAGAAGTTGTAAACTAGGAGTTCCTCTGCTTACAAATCCTGCAAGGGGATCCTTTCTGGTATCAGGCCTACTAAGTCACACTCCACGGACAATATTTAATTGTGTCATTTTGGCACCAAGCAGCACAACAAGCACTGCACTCCTTCGTGAAAGTGGTTCAGCTCTTTTTCTCAGCCTGATGGAAAGGTTGTGCATTATCCATTTAAATATTTTTGCACAGAGAGGCAGACCCAAGTGTCGCTGCAGTAAAGACACGTTCCCCTTTGTATTTCAGCATCACTGTGTTGAAGCACGTGGCACTGGTAATGGTGATTTCTCACTCATTCCTTGASGTCAGAGGAGAGATCAAGGGGATCYCAAACTCAGCTCGTCATGGCCTGTCAGCTTCATGGCCCAGATGAAGACCCTCAGACTCATTCCTGGTTCATCCCCAGCCCAGATCTACTCCCCCACTCTCCCTGACTTTGGCACAAACACTCTAGTTGTATCCCTCATGCCTTCTTCTTTCTCAGAAAACACTCCTGTTTCCTAGTGCAACTATGTACAGGCTGGATTTCTCTTCAGAGAAGTGCAAAGGAAGGCCTGGAAACTACTTGCCACCACTAAGAAAAAACAGGAGAAAGATGGTAGCAACTTCTGCTCAAGAGGCCAATGATTTCCACAGTTGCCCACAAAGTTTTGGTCCCATTACTTTAAGGCAAAAATATATATATTGACATTCTTTAAAGTTATGCATTTTAATGTCAGCTAATGACCTAGACCAACATTTTATATGCATKTGTGAAGAAACTTATTCTTCTAAATGTTTCTACCTGCACTGTAAACTGTCAATATCTAGATAAATCAATTCTTTGCTTCAGGCCACAAGGCCACTGCTTCTGAGTGCAGAACTGCCCATYTGCAAACTGAGCAGGACAATTAAAAGAGATGCTGATATGCTCAGTCTGTCAATATTACAGAACCAAGGGATGAAAACACTAAATATCAACGAGACAAATTATTACCAGGCAAATCCTAACAGTCTTATTTTATGCAACTGGTTTACCAGGCTGTGTCCCAAAATAATTAGTGAGAAGAGGGTTAAGCCACCTCACTCTTCTGCCCAGCCTGCTCTCCCAAGCCATGTTATCAAAGCCTCTGGGTGACTTCTGTCAAAAGGCTTTGTGCAGAGGGGTTTTCTAAAGTGTGTTATAACTCAGAAGGCCAATGCAACTTGATGGAATGAGAGCAAGAGGAACATAAAGATCCCCACCCTCAGAGGGTGTGCTATACAGGGAATAGACATGGTTTGAGATAATTTTATTTTTTCTTCCATCTTTCCTAGAGGTCACTGGTGCCTGTTTCAAAAGTTCACCCTCGAAAAGGTAGCTGTATATCAGAGTTCTGGCTCACTTGGAGTACTGCAACAACATCATAG
>NW_026623676.1:439105-443672 GCF_030028575.1 Malurus melanocephalus
TCCACCATACTTTCTATTGATTGATTTATGAATTTAAATGAAGTTTTTATTCCTCACTCATTTTTTTAAATGTAGTAATTGTGCTCCATGTTTATATGCCTGCTTCATATGGTACAAAGGACTGCTTCCTTACTCTGCCTTATATTTTAAGAAATATCTAAGAAGATCTTGTCTACCAAACACAAAATTTAAGTTTCATTTTTTTCCATTCTAAAGTTAAGGTTCTAAATTAAAAAAAAATGTTTACACATTTTTATTGAACCACAGCTTCTGTTTGCTTGAATTCAACTTTGCTGTTGRTTCTGTTAGAATTTATCTATGAGCCTTTCTTTCTTTATCTTTTGACTTTTCCAAGTCAAAGGGAACATGACTTAAAAGCACTAATGTTAGTGTTCAAGAAATAACTTCAAAATTTTATAAATAAAATCAAGAAGAGTTCTTCTCAGGTATTAACTAGTAAATGCATAATTTAAGTATCTCTAAATACTATGTATTTCCACCTTATCTGACTCTCTAGAATATATTAGGAGAGAATATCCAGACAAAAATAAACAATTTTTATTACACAAACAAAACTTTCAAGACCAGGAAATCTGTGAAAAAGATCTCAGACTCAATGGCAAAATACCAGTATGTTTTCTTATTTTTGCAGATRTTACCAAAATTTAATAGCTGTCATGCTGGCACATTTCTTACTTCCATGCCTCCTTTAATAAAACAGTCGACCTTCATAAAAAAAGTAAAAGTAGATATAGATAAGATAACTGAAAGTTTAAGCTTTGCTTCCAGTTCAGAGCAAATTCCCCATGCTGAAATAATACAATTTCAAGGAGAAAAGGTGGACTGTGATGYAAATGAGCTTACAGTATAAATCTGATCCCAGATTATATTCAGCTTTTGCAAGTCTATTTCCTAGCTTCAGATGGCATAACCCAGGAGTCATCTGATAAACATGTAGGATTCCTTTTATTTTAAAAATAGTTTCAGAATATTTAGTTCAGTCAAACAGAAACTAAAGGTCAGTCTTTATGCAACTTTATACTCAAAATGGCAAAATGGAGCAAAAAAAATCCTATGGCAGCTTTGGAGCTTTAAAAACTATTCCTTCAAGCACAATTTAATTTTCAAYAGCTCTTATTCTTAGAATATTCCACTATGATGTTATCATTCTATGATGAAAGGATAACCAGTTATCACATGCTTTAGCCCCAGAAATACTAACAGGATATGGGATTTGTCATCTGATCSCTGCCATGTCAATGGTCCAGTGTTAGGTTCAATGTTGCTAACAGCATTTTCCCTGAAATTGTGAGGCATAGCTTGGTCCTAATTGCTCTGGCCCCATCAGATGCGTTGAGTGCTGTGCATTTTCCTCGGTTAAGAATGTACCTCAAGAAACCATAGGCCATGCACTGGCAAGCTGCCTCTAAAACCCTTTAGATGGCATCTCTAATCTGTCACTCCAGTTTCATGGCAATTCCTTGACTACTAGGATAAGAGAGAATAAAACAGGCAAGGAGTACTGCCACTGTTGACTTCAGAAATCAGGACAGGCTCTGTTTATGGGAGGTGGTTGGTGTAGGGTTTGAGTTTGGGTTTTGATTGGTAGGAGGTTTTTTGGGGGGTAAGGATTGTTGTTTGGGGTTTCTTTTGGAGGAGGTATGTTTTGAGCTGTTTGGCGTTTTTAAAAGAAAATGGTATTTCCATTTTATAGTTTGCTGAAATTTGTAACTGGGAATGGATCCCAATCTAGAAAAAAAAGCCTAAACTATCAAATAGTCTTTTTCCTTCCTGTAGCTGATATATCAGACTTTTTATACACAAAGTTMCATTGCTGATGACAAATCAATCCTTATGGTAATACTTCAGACACARCTAAAACAATAAAGGGGAAAACAAATAAAAAAAAACCAAAGCATTTCTTTAAGCAAGCAACTTGGTTTTTGTTTTGTTTTCTCTTGAAGCAGATACTTTGTGGATTAATCTGACAGCAGCTAGAGTTAAGATGCCATATAAACATAAASATGAAATATTTTCTTAAGGTTTTAAAAGGAATTTAATCTAATTGTTCTTGAAATTTATTACTTATTGGATTTACATTCTGTCTCCAAATGAGCAGCTTATTTTTAATTCATTGGATTCATCTATCCTTTTGTATTTTTAATGTGAAGGGTAGAACAGAAAAGATGCAGTGCAGGCAGATGCCAATTTTAATATAATATTCTCCTACTTTGGGGACTTCACTAKCTGTGTGGGTTACCCAGTAATGCCACTCAGACTTTATAATTGACAGTAAATAATGCTCTTGCAGACATCTTCTTCCATTTGCTAAAGGAAGCCATGCCATAATAAAACCAAGTCAATTTGAAGTACTAGAAAACAAATGTTTTTGATGTCTCAATTTTCTGTTCAGGTGCAAAACTGAAACCTCTTAATAGATACTGATGAGCAAAAGCTGATTTTTGAAGTTCATCTATTTCTTAGCATAGAAGGCTAAATACTATTTTTAACATGCAAATCAAAACCTGAAGAAGGATAAAAAGTGCATGAAAAGTGATGAAAAAGTCAAATAAAGAAGCAGTGGAATATGGTCAGCACCAGAAACAGGCATCCATTTCAGTGGACCAGCTTTTCCAGTGCCTTGCCATTATTACAGTAAAGAATTTCTTCCTAACATCTATTCTAAACAAATCTTCTTTTAATTGAAAATCATTCCCTCATGTTCTGTCACTATCTGCCGATGTAAAGGGTCACACTCCTTTTTTGTAAGTAGTGGAGGGCACAATGAAGTGCCCCAACACCTTCTGTTCTCCATGGTAAAGAACCCCAATTTCTGTTTATAGGATAGGTGCTCCAGTCCACTGATCACCATCGTAACCCTCCTTTGTCCCCACTCCAGCCGAAATAAGGGGCTCAGCTGAAGCAGGGGTCACCCATCCTCCTGCAGCAACACGACACACTGTGCTTTGGCACCAAAGACATGATCATCTCTGGCCCAGCCTATGCTGTCTCACAGAGCAAAAAAATCTGGGACTCAGGTAAATACTGCCAGAAGACATGTTAGRGAGAATCATCACAGAATTGTTTAGGTTGCAAAGAACAACATTATCATTGAGTCCAGCTGTAAATCCAGCACTGCCAGGTCCACCACTGAACCATGTTCCTAAGCACAGGTCTACAGATCTTTTAAATTCCTTCAGGGATTGGGACACCACCACTTTCCTGGGCAGCCTGTTCCAGTGCTTGAAATATGGGGATCACCACAATTTATCTCTGGGATCCAGAAGTTCCMATTCAAATCTGCAAGCCAGACCTGCCAGCCTCAAATTTTTACAACAGAYGGGGACTCCTCAGATATCAAGAGGAAGACTATAAAATAGCAAACCAGTTTTGTCACTGGTGGGCAAGTCATTATTTTTTTTGAGTTTTAATCACTTTTTTTTCTCTTATAATCTATTCTGGGCTTCTGGATGTTAAAGGACATAGATACATAGTTGTTGGAGTACSTTCACTCAGAAAAAGCTAACAAGAGGATTTTTAGCCTTCATGTATAACGATGCTTAGTCTATTTCTAATTATAGTGAGAATCTTATACCAGAACCTCTTGGGATTCTTCCCTCTCTCCACAAGGAAGACTTTTATTGTTTTAAGTAGCTTCAGATATTTTTATAATAATTGCACAGTTTTTTCCCTTCTTGCTGTTGCACAGTGTTATTAGTCTCTGTAATTCTACCCTCTGATGTAAACTGAAAACATAAATTAATACTGGAAGATGTCTTTTTTTGGGGACATAGTGATGATATCATCTTTTAATTGCATTAGTTTCAAATAAGTACATCGAATAGTTTAAAAATTAAAAAAAAAACCCACACAAAATATATAAAAATGAACAATGATTTTTCCATTTGAAATTCTACATCAGAATGGCCCCTTCTTTGGAAATTCCCAATTTTGAAGTTTCCAAAATTTKACTTGGTTGAAATAATAATTTCTTTTGGCCATAAAATCTCAAATTAATCTGCAAGAAAAATGACAAGAATGAGGAAAATTATAAATTGCATTTGTCTATGAATAAAACTCATAGAATCATATCCTATATAAAAGTTTAAAGTCAATGAAATCACAAGTATCTTATCAAGGCCCATTTTTACCCTAATATGAGGCCTTCTTTTCGAACCTCACTTGATAGCAGGTATTAAAAAAAGACTTTAATACCAGCAGGATGAAAAGAGTCGGAAGACAGTTGCCGCTTTAGTGCTGCACCAGAAGTGAGCTAGTAAAAAATTTAAATTGAGGAACAAAAAGCCCAATTAGAATGAATTCAAAAACCATGGCTGAAACACTTCTTTGCTCCTTGCTTCAAGTCCTCTCCTGCTGAGAGTAAAACAACATGCCAGCAAGAAARGCACGAAGAGCAGCTGGCAGTCCAATAACATACTAGAATGTCAATGCCATCCACATGGTTCTCCACATGAGGTTTTTAGTGTCTCCTGATAGTGTAATCTATATTACATTGGGAAAAAAAGACATCCCTTTTCAAGGCCTTTCTCCACAGAGGAGAATGATA
>NW_026623676.1:445977-467014 GCF_030028575.1 Malurus melanocephalus
AAAAAAAAAAAAAAAACCCTCATATTTTCAAGACTTAAACTCTGTAATTATTTGAGAGGAAAAAAAATAGATTTTATATTCTGAAAAACATTTTTGTACAAAGATTTCTACAAGGTAAAGGAATAAATTTTCATATTATTACAGAATTCATTTAGAATGCATATTATCTGAAGGTACTCTGTTCAATGCATGTTTTTTGAAATTGCTTTTTCACTTTCCACGTGTCTACTCAAATTCTCCACTTGGCTTGTGCTTCTTTAGGCTATGTTCCACCTTTAACATTGTCAGAGTAGGCACAAAATAGGCAGAGTTTTATTTCTTCTCGGCAAATTACATTTTTATCTTGCATGGGCCACAGAATGACTTCAGAAAGGAATCCACAGAACCCACATCTATCACATATAAAAAAGATRCCTCCTCCTATTTCACCTGCACTGAATTTAATGAAATAATTGTGGCAGGTTGACCCCAGCTGGATGGTCAGTGTCAACCAAAGCTGTTCAATCACTCCTGTTCCTCAGCTGGACAGGGAAGAGAAAATGTAACAAAAGCCTCATGGGTTCCGATAAGGACAGTAAGAGATCAGTCACCAGTTACTGCCACAGGCAAAACAGGCTTGATTTGGGGAAATTAATTTGATTTATTACTAATCAAATCAGAGTAGGATAATGAGAAATAAAACAAATTCTTCCTGGGATGAACTTCTGTCCTGAATTCTCTGCCTCATCCCCTCCAGCAGCGCAGGACGGAGGCACAATGGGAGCTGTGGCACTCCTTTCTCCTCTGTGTGAGGACTCTTCCACACTCTTCCCCAGTCCCAGTGTGGAGTTCCTCACAGTGGGGACAGCCCTCCACAGACTCTCCCAGTGTAATTCTGTATAGGACATGGGGGAAACTTATCTGTCTTCTTATAGGAGCCACCCCTGTAGCCCCCCTGTAGCCTCAAATCCTTTCAAGTAAAATCAATATTCTTGGGAAAATCTGTTCTCTACAATGTCAAGGATGTCCAACTGCARATAAATTCCAGACAGATTTTAGTCCAGCAGTTTCTCGTCCTACCACCATAAAATATTATCTTTTAAACTGCAATAGAGACATTCAAATTAAAATAATTTCAGTAGTTTTCACAATAAATTCTGATTAGGTGAAAATGTTGTCCCTCTTTAGTAGCAATGAATAAACATGTAAATATAAGGATGCAATGAAATCTCTTATCGGTTTATAAGAAAAAAAAAGAAGCAGTGTACAGTAAATAAACAAATAATAATTCTCTGATTTATCAGAACTCTACCTCTACAAATTAAAAATATCACAGAAGTATTTTTTCTGTCATTTGTTTGGTTTTGGGGGTTTTTTTATGATTTTTTTTTTAACAGTAGGGGACTATCACTTAATAGTGATAATATAACTGCCTTAAATATTGGATTCAAAAGAGAATCCAACATATAAAATCATTTTGCTTCAGTCCACAAATTTATAACTTCATTTTTTTCTCAGCTGATATTTCAAACAATGTGATTATGAACTTTCAGGACCTTAACATCTGCCTGCTACAGGATGCTATGAAGATACTCAGTGCAGTTTGCTAGACTGTCATCAGGTCATAACTAAGTACTGTCCATTCTACTGACCTTTAGCAATTTGGATCAAACATCCTGGAGTCAATAGCTTCCATTACCTTAGAAGCAATCCTCTGAGATGTCTGGTCTATAAGTAAGAAAATCTAATAGATGAAACACTGACAAAATCACGCCAATAGATGACATCCCTACTCCGGGCCAGCATCAAAATTTGGGCTGTATTCCTCTTAAAGGTAAAGRTAAACAGCAAACAACACTTTACAGTACCCATCCTTTGAGTAGTTTAGTTGGTCAGAGAGTGGTGCTGATTCCACTAAGGTTCAGGAGTGTAATCCCATATGGGCCAGATGCTTAAGAGTTGGACTTGGTGATCTTATGTGTTCCTTCCAATTCAGAATATTGTCAGAATCTAATTTAAATATTTGTGTCTCTAGTTACTACCTAGTAACAGATTTTTTTCTGGTTAAAATTGCCCTTCTTGCTGTTCTATACCCGAGTCAATAGGTGGCAATGCCTACTCCAATACATTTCTTCCACAGGCATTTGAGTTGTGATTTATTCTCCATCTTTATATCAGCCTCCAGTGAAGCATTTCCATTCCACAAACAAAACAAAACAAAACAAAACAAAACAAAACAAAACAAAACAAAACAAAGCAAAACAAAACACAAATAAACCCAAACAAACAAGACAAACAACAACAATAAAAAGCAGACTACCAAAACAAACAAAAAAAAGTACCCCACCCATCACACACACCAGATTAAAAAGAAAGTCTGTATGACATTRACCTCAACTTTCAGAGCCTTGTTTTACCTTTGTTTACCACCAGTGAATRCTGGTGTCTGGACATTTTCTTAGCCTCCTTCTCCAAATTCTAAATAGATTTTTACCCCAATTATTTGAAATTGAGATTTTTTTGGTAGCAATGCTTTATAGTCTTTTGTTTTCTATGATACAAGGGTAATTTTCGAACAGAGGTTCCATTAAGTCTGAGGAAAGAGTCAGACATGATTGTATTTAATTATAGATAGTTTTCAGAGGCACTAACCACAAAAATTATTAATTTTGTGAAGGCAGCCAATCCTTCAGAAAATAAGTATTACAAGAAAACTTTTCAATATGTGTGTTGTGAAAGGCAAGTGGGGCTTTCTTGTTCCTTTTTCACTCTAATGGTGATTTACATAAATATATCCAAATTTGGCACTAATTTAACCCTAATAGGTCACTTTTAAGAGATCATTCAGCACAACTTTTATATTTTGTCCTTACAGAGCCTTACATAGCAGCAAAGATTTACCCAGACCCTTTCCTAATAGTAACTAAAAGAAGATTATATGAAGAAGAATGTTTTTTTTTTTCCTTTCATGTGACAATTGAAAGCTCCTCTTGTGGCTCCATTGAGTCATACTGAAGTGAGTTTCTAAACAAGAAACTATAAACTATAYTGTGTGTTAAATTAAATACTATGTAGTGAATAATAAAAACAGAACTTGGTCTTTCCTGGTATGTGCTGCATCCCTCTGTAGAGTGAYCAGTAGAACAGGGAAGATCTTGGAAAATATACTGGTTTCAGAAAAGTTTCTTCATTCCAATATCAATAAAGACAAGCACAGAGTTCTTGCACTCGGGCTTAGCTGTCCAGATTTCTGTCAGGGCCAGTTTAAGCAATTACTAAACCCTTGTTTTTGCTTCACTCTATGTTGCTGTTCCACTTGTTTTACAGCATTCGATATAGGGCTGCATAGTGAGCTGGTCTGGACTTAAAGTAGTAACTTTGGAAAAGCTGGTGGTAAAATCAGTCAGTCTCCTGCTTACAGTAACAGCTGTAAGGCTTCTCAGCTGGTGAAATCCCCAACTGAAAACTTGTAGTGGTAAATATTAATAATGCATTTCAACATTTGTTATAAAAGTAAGCAGRCAAACAAAAATCGGTGGAAAATTGCTTCACAGAGGAATTTTTCACAATGTGTTGTTAGCTCTGTGTTACATTGCCATTGCATTCTGCCATTGAAACAGAATAACAAAGGAAGATTGCACAAAGGAGATTGGGATTCTGGCGGAGAGGGTCATCATCCCAAAGTTCTGTCTGATTCAGTTCTTCAAGCTGCTTTGCACTACTGGGGCAAGGATGGAAAAAACAGAACAAGCAGCACCATAAACTGAATAAAATCAAGATCTTGCAAACAGGTGAAGTTGAAAAAAAAAAAAAAAAAAAAAAAAAAAAAAAAAAAAAAAAAAAAAAAAAAAAAAAAAAAAAAAAAAAAAAAAAAAAAAAAAAAAAAAAGCGTAAATGTAGAATAAGGACAAGAATTCACTACTAAATGACAACTATTATTATAATGGAATGATTCTGCAATACAGTGTCCAATATTAATTTTCAGCTCTCTTGTTCATACACATAGGAAATAATKCCTTCACTTTGCTCATAAAACAAAAGTTCTCAGTATATATCTGTGTCCAGTTTGAGGCATTACATTTCAATAAGAACACATACATGTGGGAGAAAGTAGAAGGCATACAATTGTAAGCACTTTTGTGAAAAGATCTCATGAGAAAGAGAAGACAGAACAGTCTTCAAATTAATTTGCTACAAAGAAGAGAAAGCAGAAGTGTTGTTGTACCTGTAATCACCAATGAGACCACATAAGCTTAGACATAAGAGCAGATGAAATTATATTATATGGAAAAAAAAAGTTTTAACTTTAACAAATAATTGCAATAAATTGCACTGAGGAAATCCTCTCATTGAAATTTTAGGTGTATTTGACAGCTTCAGAGCAGGAAAATGGATTAGATATTCTTTTCAGATTTCTTTAAGCCCAGAATTTCTAGGTTTCTCTCCTCCCTCTAATAAACCATACCTTCTAACTCTACTTTCTACTAGCTACATTAGTAATTCTASCTTTCATTTTCAAATGTTCCAGGAGAGAACATACTATGACACTATGGCATTGTAACAAGTGCCATCATTTAAAACAAAAATACTAATCAGAAACTCCATCACTACTAACAAAAACAACCCAAACCAGTTGTATCTTATTGCCTACTTACTTCCCTTGTACTAAAAGGTCAAGCTGCTGCAAACATTCAGTGGTCTTGGATGTGATCTACCCTTAATTGTAAAAAATCAGTAAGTTTAGAGCTGTGCTTCCCATAAAAAACATGTGACAAAATCAGTGACAAAAAGCAGTGACAAATCAGTTTCTTGAGTGGTGAGACTTCCTAAATCTCAGTGCTACCAGGCACCTATAGTCACAAGRCAAAAATTGGACTTTAGTTCCTAAAACCTCACAAGAAAATACATCACAGTGCAACACTAGGTCTACAGAATAAGCCAGAGGGAAAAAAATGGACATAAAGAAAAGAGGAAAAATCTTTATCATTAAAAAGTCACACACAACTACAGTGTAATGTCACAGTTCTTAATGTGTCATCTTGACTCGTGATTACTGATAATAACAATACTCTGCCTTTGGCAAGTTGTGGCARACAAAATAATTTTATTTTGTTGAAAAGGTTCTTCTAACTTTATTTCACAATCAGCATGTAACATTAATTGTCTACCTCTATCTGACAATCTATCAACATTTTGAAATGGCAACACATTATGATGATATTATTTCCATAACTGTGGTGAATATAACAATATAGGAAGAGCTTAAAAGATGGATAAGGCAATAGAATCTAGTCCTATTCATTTCAGACCACAGACTCATGGGATTTTTTTTTTTCCAGAAAAAAAAGGAAAACAAAAGGAGGAAAAACTAGACAAAGCTGAACTTGTTCTCATACCTACCTCCAGTTATCCTTACTGGAGGATAAGGAGAGAAAGAAAACAACTGCAGCCAAGATACCTGAAGATATGAGTCTAAATGATTAATAATATTTCTACATAAAAGTATGTAGACAACAAAAAAAAAAAAAAACAACTTTATCAGGCTCGATTGCATAATGAACATGTGGACAAAGAACCTTTTTTCAAAGGCAAAAAAGGAATCACACCAAAATGGTTGTGCATATGAATGCATACCTGCATATATAAAGGCGAGTTACAAATGTTGCTATGGAGCTCTCCTGGATTGAAGAGAAATTGTGATATTTCTGAAAAGGAAAGTTTTGCCTAGTGAGTTAGCATGTGCTACCCTAACAGTGTCTGGAAATGCATACTATGCTTCCATGACACATCAGGAAGTATTCTGATCAAAAGTCTCTTCAACCCCGACTTTTCTATGATTCTGCGATTCTAAGGTGTTATATGCAATGGGAAACTTTATAAAACTTGTTAGAAATCTTCAYTCTGTACAAGTATCCTTCATTTCTAACTGTTATTATAAAAGCTGATGAGTTCTGTTCTGATAGCATTCTCTTTAGATATTGCACACATCACCAGGAGAGTATTTTGTCACTTGAGTTACCTTTTTTTTAGGTGCAAGTGCTGTTCAAAGGCTGCTTGTTCAAGCAATCTAGATCACATACTATCAAAACAGGTTTCATACAATTCATCTGGTCAAAAACATAACTGCAGTTAAATGCATTTTTTCACTTCTGCATAACTCCAGGGTCACAAGAAGACACGGCTGGCACATTGTTGTGGGCATGCATTGAAGAGTGTTGGAAGTAGTTCATCTGTCAGTTCAGGGATCTGATTTTTTCCTACTACAGCTGTAATGTGTAACTGTATATTTTCTCTGATAAACTGATAACTTTTCATTTTATCTTGAAATTAAAACATAGACTAACTACACTAAGTGGTTGTGTTATTTACCTAGCCAGGAAACCTCACAAAGAGGTATCTTGAAGTTTCTCTTTTATCTTTGTTCTATGAAGACAGGTATTTTCCCATATAATTTCTGAACAGTGAGGGACTATAAAATCAGCATAGATAATGATGATGATAATTATTTTTCCATTACATCATATTATCAATCTCTACATTCTGTTTGTTAATAGCCTTAATAATGCCATTCTGTAAATCAAATTTGTAGCATGATAAAGACAATGCACTGTCCAAGGCTATATGCCAATGATTAGATGTATTAATCTATGACATAGCTGGACWACTTTATTATAATAAAGCAAGTATGCTAAAAAAGTACCAGGGTGGAAGCAAGAATGCAAAAATGCACACCAGCCTGTCAGATTTACATGAAGGCAGAACGGACATAAAGAAGTTAGGGAGCAATCCAAATAATCAGCAAATCTGTCATTCCTAAGCAGTTTAAATGAACCCATCAAATTTACACAATCCACCAGGCTCACTTTATCTCATAGCAATTATCACACTCTTACTGATGCTCTTGTGTGCTACAGGAAATAGCAATCCTCGGTCTTGCCTTGAGTCTTGCTAAACAAGCAAATTATATCGATTGTCATCTTAATGGAAAATACCAACACAAAGTCTTTAAGGTCTTTTATCTTGTGGAAAAGASGAGAGAAATGCTCTATAAAGTCCTTTTGGTATGTTTTTTCAGTTGAGAAAGAATATTTTATAATAAAATCATAAACCTCTTGCATCATGCTTTTCACTTGTGTAATTCATTCCTCTTTCCAACATGAAGCAAATAAAAATTCTTATTTTAGCCATTATTTAGATAGGAGATTGAAGCAAATAAACAGCCTTTTYATGCAAGTGACAAGTTTAGCTTTAGTCATAATTATAAAATATATTTTATTTGCCTTACAAAATCAAGGCAACTATAAAATTTCACAAGACTGTTTGTTGTGACAATCAGTGTCTTAAGTATTTGATAAAGAATTTGKTTTTTTCACTTTGTCAGTGAGGTGTCTTCAATATCCTCATGAGGGGAAGCAGAGGGACAAATTCTGATGTCTTCTCTCATGACCAGTGACAGGACATGAGGAAATGGCATGAAGCTGACTCAGTGGAGATTTAGATTGGGTAYAAGGAAAATGTTTTTCACCCAGAGGGAGTCAGGCACTAGAACAAGCTCCCCAAGGCAGTGGTCACAGCACCAGCTTAACAGAGCTCAAGAAGCATTCAAACAGTGCTCTCAGGCTCAGGGTGTGACACTTGGGGTGTCCCACACAGGACCAGGAATTTGGACTTCATGATCCTGATGGGTGTCTTCCAACTCAGCATGTTCTMTGATTCTAAGTGATCATGTTTCCACATGAAGTTTTTCTAACTATGATTTTTCACATTTCATAAGTTGTGAGACACAGAACTTTAGAACTACMTCTCTTTGGAAAGGCAATCCCAAACGAGCAACTAATGAAAAAAATCTTAGTATCCTAAGATAATGGATAGGGAGCTTGTGAAGGTGCATTTTACCATCACCACCACCAGCAAGAATCACCTGAGGTCACACTGTGATTTGAGAGATTCTGGTCAGACCCCAGCCTTGATGAGCAGTGCCTGGGCTGAGCTCCTCTTGATCTTAGCAGAAGCAATGTCTGCTCCTGGGAACTAATGCTGTCTAAMAAGATCCTGTTTCTTAATGAWCAGCCTTGGAAACTTATKTTTCTTGCCTGAATTACAAGTCRARTAATGTTTTTGTTACCAAATGTCAAGTAATGTTTGTTACCAAACCTTCAGAGAAAGTTACTGACTTGAACTGTGGCCATGATCAAAAATTACTGTGACTAAAGCACACTCTGTAGCAACCCTGTAAACAGTGGTCCAAAATGAGAGCCTTTGTGCTCTCCTGGACCACAGCAGGTTACAATCAGCATTCTCCCCCCAAGTGGGACACCTCTCAGAGTCAGCAAACTCTCAAGTCAGCTGCACTCAGAGGATTTCCAAACGACCGCGATGGATCTTGGGCTGACACCCCTGACTCCTCAAGCCTCAACCCTTTGTCCATTGAGAAGGTGCCAAGGCATCTGAAATGTATTCACTTGAATTCACTGAATCCAGGGGGARCTTTTTCACAGGTATGTATCTTGTACAGGCTCTTTGCGTGCATGTGAGTGTGAATATGCTATAGCAAATGTTCTAGGAATGATGTTCTCCTAGATTCTTAAACACTATACATTTCTAGTAAGTCAGGCCTGTAAATGTGTTACTGCTGTGATACATTAAATTCTATATGAATCTTCTGCTAAACTGTTTATCTTCAGTTAAATTTAAGTGGTGTCAGGTTCAAGTTATGTTTAAGTTAAGAACTCTTGGTCAAGTCCAGTCTCAGTTAAGCACCAGGGTCTGCTYTGAATCTTGTGACTCAACAGGAGGGTCTTTTGTTTTCCTTTTTATCTTACCKTTTTCTATCCATTTCCCCGCTCACCCTCCCAGCCTCCACACAGATAGTTTGGGGTTTATTCCAGTTTGGATGATTGATTTTTGATTTTTGTTTTCTTTTCCTTGGTGTGCTTTAACCCTCTAGTAGTAATAGAGCGAACCTTGCCAGCAAAGTTTGTCATGCTTCCATTTTTATATTAAACTTGGTTTTGCTGATGATTCTTGAAGTGACCTTAAAACACTCACTGATGAAAATACTAAGGCAAKGAAATAAGTGCCAGGGTCTTGCACAAAGTGTGCAATAGAACTGTCAGATCAGTAGTGCCCAGACCCTTTTCAYTCTCTTCTCTTTACAGCATATTTTACTATTTTTCAGAACTAATAGGCTGAAAAAAAATGATAAGAAAATATTTCAGCCAGCTTTTACACAAGTCAGACTAGAATACCTTACTTCTTGAACTTATTTTAAGGCAGACACAAATAAAGCAGATAAACATCTATATAATGTCTTAAAATAAATTAGACTATATCTCAAAATCATTGTTTCAATCCTATTTACCAGATGCAGATTAATTTTTGCTGACTTTAGGCTCATCTGAGCTTGAAATCCCTAGCAAYAGAATATAAAAAAATCTGGCTTAAAAGATGACAAGATTCTGTGCTATTTATTTTCACTTCTGGCTAAGCAGAAGAGAACAGGGAAATGTTGGGTGAAATACAATACAAACAAATTACCTAAAATCTTATTTTTCTACCTGGAAGAACCAAAGGAGAATAACAAACACATACTTCGTGTTTAGGAGGTTACAATGCCCCACCCTCACCACTATTGCACAGTAAAACATAAAGAAGGCAACAGATTGCTACCAGATCAGCTTAGTGCCTCGGCTGATTTCAGTCCTACTGTCGTAGTTTCACAGTCAATTTAACCTGGTATAAAGTGGCAATGAGGCCAAATAAAACCAAATAAACCTTTCTCATTGACCCCTTCTTCCTTCTTATTTGCTCTTGCTTCTTTTGATGAGGCATAAGAGTTAATGAGGCYATTGAGCATGTGGGAATAGGAAAAGTTTGTATGGACATGAGGCAGGGAACAAGCAGTCGGCAGTGGGATCAGAGATGCTGACAGCTGCAAATGGCTGAAAGGAGGCTTAGAGATGTTTTTGTATAGGCTTGGACAGTACTGGGAGCTGTGTCTCGYGGTCATGCTGACAGTCCTCTCCGATAGAGGAAATTGGTACAGGTCACAGCATTCCAACTACCTCACACACAGCTGGAATTGTCACAGGGAGATAAACAGAGCTTTTCACAAGAGCTGTGATTATTCCTTATCAGGAGGCAGGAAACAGTATGACACACTTGACTATACTTGAAGGCAAGACTGGAATGAATGGGCTTCGGTAAGTTTGGTTTAATAATAGACGTGGGAGTTTTTGCATCAGCTTCCCATCAGAGTGGGTCTAAAAGCTTGTTTCTAATTTGAAAGTTGTTCGGTTTATGAAAACTATTTACAATATGGTTTCTGAAGATTTCTTCAGAAGGTTTTCTCCACTTCTCTGTTTGCATAATCCACTAGTTTTTGGCAGCCAGCACAAAAGTGTTTAGCTAAAACCCAGGAAAATAAATGCTGCAAAAATAATGAAACTTTAAATAATATGAGATTTAAATAGCAGTCTAATAAAATGAGTAACACACAAAACTAGTCCTTTCATCAGATTTGACTATAGAAACAACATTAAACTAAATGCTTGGTATAAGTAAACAAATTGCTCCTACAAAGTATTTTGCATGTTTTGAAAAAAAAAAAAAAAATCCTCCAAAAGAAAGTGTGCATTTTGTAAAGATACTGACAGCCACAAAAAAAAAAGAGACCATGTTAGAAAAGAAACACTGCTTCTCTCCAAAGGGAAAACAAGCAAACAAAACCGCTTTTGTTGTTCATGTATTCAGTACAATTGTGTTAAGACTACCTGAGGCTGTGAAATAGGAAACCCTAACTACCGCAGAGGCTCCTCATGAGTCTCCATTTCTTTCTGGAAGGCAGAAAAGATAGCCTTGACAAAGAGGTACCTGCACATAACAGCAGGGGCTTTTTGAAAGCTGGATAGCCAGATAGAAAGGCACTGAGAGACCAACACAAATAGAGACTGTTATCCAGAGAGTAAGCTGCATGTGACATCCAATGATGTTTAAGGTTTTTTTCTGAATTTTCAAATACACTTTTTYATGAAGGTGCTTTTTTCAAGCTGTGTCTGAGATGGCCTAGATTTACTTTTGAAGATGAGAAAATGAGGAAGAGAATAATCTTTGAGCCACACTAGTCCAAAGCATGAGCCTATACAGTATCTTACTAGTAATGCTTCCAGGCTGTCACCGGGAGAAATCTTAGGAAAAATTCATCAATATGAGCAAGGCAAAAGGGAACACAAGTACAGAGAGGTTGCTGACATTGAGTGTATGAAYTCCTGAGAGAGAAGAGCAATACTGCACAACAGAGACCTGCCTTAAYGATCACACAGAGTAAATTCACAGTGTGCCAGTTTACCCACTGCACCCTGTGCAGAGCAGTAAAGTTCTCCCTTCCCTGTGAAATACATCCATCAACCTCCTGCACGAGCTGGTGTTATGCTGTTCCTTGGCAACACTGGGACACTCTTGGTCTTGCCACCTGATGTCAACATCCCTTCAGGGAAGCRTTCAGGACCATCTCTGCAGTTTCACTGTTCTGTTCGAACCCATTCTGCATCACAGAGAGAGAAAAGAAATTTTGAAAAGAGTATCTGAAGCATRCAGTGGGGAAAAACTAAATTCCAAGAAACTTCTGATGACCTGATAACAGAAAGGCATACAATAATTTTTTTCTCACACTTGGCTTTTATTAAACTTAGTAAATTACATCCATAGGGAAGAATCTCGGGGAAAATACTGTGCCTCCAGCTTGTGTTTTTATCTTATCTAAASTTAATAAGAAAAACAATGAATAGGAACTGGAAAGTATTAATTCAGATTTAGAATTAAGTCAGGGTATTGTGTTCCAGCTTTCTCTGAACCATAAGCAAAAAGGTATTTCTAGCAAAAACACTTTCATAGAAACATCATCAGATCATCTATTAAAAATCAACCTGTCTCTGTAGAACAACTCCCTGGAACACAGACATTTTAGAGCAGGAAACATGGAACTAAAATAGGCCATCCATAAAAGGGTTGCATAAGGAAAATTGTTTCCCCTTGGATGAACAGAAAGGTTCAGAAATAMAGTGGTGCTGTCTTTTTCATTGATATAATTTATAGGATAATATATTTCTCTTGTGAGAAACTACCTGATCCATTAGTGTGCTGTTAGTTTACATCATCACAGAAATGTCGAAAACATGCATGTTTTTTCAAAGGTGATGCTCATCATGAGGATATAGGGGTGCATTCCCCTCAGAACTCTATAATATCAGTAAAATTCTTTTGAGTGRCACTTCTTTGCTACACTGGGATGGAAATTTACTAACATCAGGAGCACCCTGAAAGAGGGTAAACCAGAGCATGAAATGCACCCCAGAGCAAGAAGAACCTGTATTTGCACTCTGGCTGTCCATGGGTGGGAGAGAGGCGAATCTCTAACAGCTAAAATGTGTTAGAGCAGCTATGTTTCATAAGAAGTGCTTGACAACAAATTAATACTTATGGAATAAATACACTGAAATCTGTAGATATTTCAAAGAAAATCTTGTAAGATAATTTTTTTTGTTTGGTTGKTTTTTTTTCAACTAAGGTAAAACTTTTTTAGCTTCTGAGTAAGTGTTTTGTCAACAGATGTCAAGAAAGACAAGCACTTCTTCCAGTCACCTTGAGAAAATTACTCACTCGTGCTTTCTATAGCTAATTTATAAACAAAGCAGACAAATAAGTACTGTYGTTAGTAATTGAATAAAAGTAAACAAAACTATTTTGAAATATGATTCTTTGATTTGCAYAGCTGTTACATAGCTCTAGAAAAAAGTATGGATTGTTACCGAAACCATAATTGTCAGAAGCTTAAAAGAGTACATCTTGATCGCACACACTTAAGGACACAAAGATAGAAATGGAAAAGTGACATTGAATACTCATGTTTCTACCTAAATAGAAAACAACTACTTCAGTAAAGTAATTGATGATCCACASAGATAACTCACAAAGCAAACACAATTCTTAAAAACCTTTTCTCTGATCTTTAATAGAGTTTGAACCTCCCCAGCTTAGAAACAGAACTGTATACATAAGGACAAATTSAATTATTAAGCTTAGTCATACCAATCATATGACAATCCCTAAATACACCAGAATCAAATTAACAGGAAATTGGAATTGTCAGAGGTTCTAAGACTCTATATATCATGATATCMCTATATCATTAAGAAAAAGCATGCAACTAATCTCCATGTCAACAACAGAGATCTAACTGGAATGTTAATATATCTAGCAATTAATTACCTTGAAATAAATAAATCAGCTGCTRATAAAAATATGTAAAAGTATGAGGTACTGAAAAACACCTCTGCAAGACTGTAACATTTTTGCAAGGTCTCATGACATTAGATATGATAATAAATTTCTGTGTTGAAATTATTTGGCAAAACAAACCCCAAAATTAATAAGCATACTCTGTAAGCCTTCTTAGTGTTAATAACTGAGGTATAAAGTAAGTACAGTTGTTTTACCTTTCTCTAATTTTGTTTGGTTTGTAGAAGAAAAACCAGAAGAAACACAAACACTCTCAAATTCCACTGATAACTACTTCATCACTAATCATAACAAAGAAAAACAAATTYTAATTCAAATTACTAGCTTATATGAGTTATTAAAATAGCAGAAGATGCCAGTAAAGACTAAGCACTAGTGAGTTTTGTTTCGATATATACCTAGAAAACAAACTGAATAGAAAAGGAATGTGCTAGGRTATACATATTCAATAATTTCAGAAATTCTCTCTTAACATTTTTAGCTAGTTAGGAACAACAAAAAAAAAGACTGGATATTTAAAGTGTGTAGATCCCCAAAGCCACTTCACACAAATAAAAATATTGGATCAAAACTATCCTATATTAACCTGAAAGGAAATTTTCTCTCATGTCTCTGTCTCAAAATAAATTTTAACTTTCTGTGCCTTCCTCTTTGACAATATTTTTCCAGATTATTAACAAAGTGGATTATTGCCTCTAACTCTAAATGACTCTGACAAATGAAGTGCTAAGATGCAAAGTACACACTGAGCAACACTTCAGGTTCTCATAAACACAAGCAAAGTGCTCCATGCAGCCTTTTGTGCACATCATATAAAAACTACTCAACCCTATCCTCTCACCTCATATAGATAAAGCATCTCCATATCAGCTAAGAATTCTCAATAATTGATAGCAACTGTTTACAAACTCTGGTAAAGCTTCTGTATACATCTCTCTGATGGAAATGTCTTACATCTGTACTATAAACCTGGCTATTTGGTATGAGCAGTGAAACATGCCCYCAGTCTGAAACTGCCTCTCAGTAGGTGGATTTAGCCCCAGGGTTCTTCACTATGACAGGAAATGCTCATGCAGAATCACTTAATCTTACCTGCAAAAKAAAGAGAATTGTACATAATTCTTTCTTCAGATTAGAGGAGAAGTACATTGTAATATTTTTTGTTGAGAGGGTCATGAGTCATGTCATGGCTGCTGGCAGTTAACTGTTACTTTTAAAGAGATTTTTATGAGTAAATGTGGCTTTCAGCCAGGAAGGAAAAAACCTCATTGATAGGAAATTGTTTATCTCATTGGCATAGAGAAGTCACTTTGGTAAACAGTTGTTTTATGSCAAATAACAGTAAATCAGGACATAAAAGACCTCTATAGAACTTMTATTATAACTGTTTTTTCACATATCAGACTGGAAAATGATGCAGCCGTTTATCAATAACTACCATTATCCAGCCTAGTCCAAAACAACCTTATGTTTCCTAAAGGCATTCCAAGATCTAGGAATTTTAGCACTTGTTTTTTTCTTTTTTTCTTTTTTTTTTTTTTTTTTAATAGGATATTAAATAGTGTTTGGGACTGGAACTTTACTGTATGAAATAAAGTAGGGCAATGGACACTTGACTTTTTTTTTTTTTTTTTTAATAGGATATTAAATAGTGTTTGGGACTGGAACTTTACTGTATGAAATAAAGTAGGGCAATGGACACTTGACATGAAAGATTTTTAATTAAATATTGCAGAACTGAGGAAGTTGAAGGAGACCCACCTTTCCCATTTGGTTCATAGGAATTTTAAAATTATTTCACTGAAACATTATCACTTGATTCCTTGGCTCCTTCTGTTATATGTTATGTTCATATATATGATAAAAAGTGAAAATACAGATTTGCACTTTGCTTCTCACAKCTGGATGCATTTAGAAACAGGCTTATCTTATTTATCCAAAGTATTTTCACAGAAAAATATGTAAAATGAGATGATAGCCAAACTGTACATCTGAGTTGCCTGTTTGATCAAAATTATTTGGATGGTGGTCACAAAGGATTCTTTGTTGCTCTATGGCCGAGTTGATGATGAACAAACAGTAATCTGTGCAACAGTTGTACAAACACTTTAAATTGAAAGGAACTTTTTGTCAGAGTAGGAGAATATATTTCCAAAAGCTTTCAGAGTGTCTCAGCTGGAGCAGATAATGGTATAGCTTTGTAGACAAAACAARTCTCTTTATGACAACATTTATGATATTCATTGCATGAAAATTTAAACTTACAAAAAGCAATGACTGTAAAGCACTTTTGCCCTGTGGGTGGTATTTTAACAATTAATATTCTGTGGAAGTAGGATTTCTCCAAAAGGGCACAGGGAAGGGCCTGGTATGACAAAGAATATTCTGAAAGAAGATTTGGTCTACTAACACTATGTGGAAATAAAATTCTTTCAAYTTCTCCTTTCCTCTGAAAAGAAGCRTCCTGCAAATCTTCATACTTCTGTTGAAAATAAAAGTCATGGTGCAGAAATGTGAAGTCAAAGGGGGAAAAAACCCAACCAACCTATGAATACACAGCTCCCATATTTAGTGACAAAAAGCACTGGAAGACAATCCATGGAGAAATTAAAAATATTGGTATCACAATAATATAGCAGAGTAAACAATTTCTCTGAACACTACTGTAATCTTCATAATAGTTGCCATTTATCTGATCATAATCAGAAATACTGATACAGGTTCCTAAAGTATGCTTKCATTCTGAAATCGTATTTTATGTGTCTATAAACACATGTATATACGTATGTATGGATATATTTACATGAACAWGAACTGGAAAAAGGCAATTATCATGTTCTAAATTCAGTATTTCTGCCTGAGGCTGATACTGGTTCCAAATTTTCATTTTGACATTGCTCATTTCTCTGTGTACCTTCCTCTTGTTTAGGTGCATTTAAACCAGAGCTGAGAGGCACTCAGGAAGTTCAGGACTAAGGCATAATTTAACAACCACTGAAACATCTTTTAACCCTGTAGTGCTYGGAGAGAACTCCAGGAGGATTCTTTTTTTTGTGACAATTCTTGGAAATATTAGAGGTTTCTAGAGCTTTTGTGGATAGTATAGCCATGGCAGTTTTCTTTAATCCCTAACACTTGAAAGTTCTTTATTGCATGCAGGAAAAAAGGAGTCATGGAAATGTTGCAATTATCGCTTAAATTCATACAGAATTTCTGAAACAGCTACAAGTAGAAAGTTGATCTACTGAAGTCACATTTTGAATCACAARCCACATGTTCAATGTAAGATTAAAATATCTTACACTAATGCTATTCTTGATACTGAATATTACTGGCAGTGGGTATTTCTTGAAACTAAAACTGTAACTATATATGTCTAGTGAATAATTTAGTGCACTGAAAAATCCTTACATAATATTAATATCAACATATATACAGCTTAAGTTARGCTAAATTTATTTTCTATTCTTACTTCATTCCTTCTTTTCTCCTCCTACTTTTATTGATATAAAACCAAAGTATTTGCTGTGGGGAAAGACATATTATGACATGAAAGGAAATAACTACTGATTTGAGAAATTGAAGRGGCATACAGCTTTTTYCTTGATGGAGATAAAATACTTTGCRTTCATTTTTGTAATGCWGTGTGATATTCAGTCATGCRGAGATAAAAATAGGTCCCATAGATGTCAGATTCAAAAAGGAAAACTAATTTTGAAAGAAACAAAGAGAAACAAGGTTAAAAATTGGTTTATCAAAGGTTGGGTCCCATCCCTACAAAAAAGAAATTGGGTAAATATTATTTTTGTTTGTTTTAAAATCTCTGCAATCTTCCCTGGTTGAATTACTGTGCTTTAAAGTGCAAATAAAAACCAGCTCAAACATGAGTTCAGACCCTGATGAACTCTAAGTACTCCACATGTTGCTGGGGAAGAGAGAAAAAAGCAYGGCTGTTTTCCTTCTGACCATTTACAGTTCAGAACAAACAGTGTCAAACAAACTGCTTCTCATCATCAGAAAGCAGCCTTCAAAAATATAGATAAATAGCAGCATAGAAGAGATTTTACAGTTCACTAATTGAATGAACTCTGGTAACATCAGGCTTTTGCATAGCAACAAAATACATACAATTCTACACACACTTTGCTAGAATATATGCAAAGGCAGATGATGATAAACATATGCATCAAGATAAAGAAATAGTTATTTTCTAAAATAGAAAGCAGCAACATTTAGTTATACAAGACATTTATTAAGTTCCTTTTTTTGTTTTTTGTTTTTTCTTTTTTTTCTTTAAATTAACCTAGAGTGGGAAAAAGAGGCAATCAGCAGTGCTGGTATCTAAAGGTTCTCACCAAAAATGTTGTATAAGTCCTCCAAGTAATAAGTATTACATCACCCCAGGAAATTAAATTTTACACAAGTGAGCAGTGAAAAAAAAAAAAAAAAAAAAAAAAAAAAAAAAAAGAGAAAAATGTACTCAAACCAAGAATAAACTCCAGACTTCATAGGTTAGTGTCCTATTTGCTCTTCTGTGGTCCAAAGTTAGTAATTTGTCATTTTCCTTTTTCAACAATTAGGATACTTCCTTTGGATTTCCTGTGTCAATGCAATTATCTTCCATGAGAACAGTTATTAAAGGCAATGAAATGTTTCTGTACATTATATTCAGGAAGTCACCTCTACTGACACTAGGTTTTTATGAAAACAAGGATTTCCTCTCTTAGCATAAGTGATTGCTTTTTAAAAATAGCGGTTAATTAGAAAGGAAATTGCAACTAGAGCTATGCAAAAACTAATGTCAATAACACAACTCAAAACAAATCCATGAGTTAAAACAAGACTGATTCTGGTAAATAGATTTAATTGCAACTCGCTCTGCTTTGTAAGTACTTAGCAGCTCTATATTGGGTAAACAGAAAAGGCTGATACTATTTTGTCTTGTGYGTAAAACACAAACAGCCTGGGCATTGGTTTATACCAGTCCATGTCTGGWTCCCACAGGAACTCATTATCCTCCAGAAATGACATAAAATGTTAATCTTGGATAAGCAYAGGTCATGTGAAAACAGAAAATAAAAATGAAAGAAAAATATAAAATAGAAGTTTTCAGACCTTTTTTACTCAAATTGAATATTTACTGAAGGTATGCATGACAGAGTTAATATTCTTCATAATGAAGGTGCTTCCCCTGATGATAGCATGTTCCTACCAGGACATCTGGATAGTCTTCTCTTACTCTTTMACTGTGTTTCCTAATTTAATAAAAAGGGGCAAATGACTGACTTTTTAGCCTCTTGGATCTTCACATTTCAACAGAAAAGAGCCTTTGCAGTTAGGAAATTAAAWCTCAAACAAACAAGATTAATGTTGTAAGTCCTAATGTACGTCACTACTATGCTGCATGACTAACAGGCAAATGTCTTTTATTGAAGATACAGATTCTCCACTTTTCTTAAACTTTTCCTTTTATTAAGACCTTCTCAGGAAAATTTGGTGGATTGCTGTATGGCAGAAAGAAATATGAGTGAGAAATAATTTAAGGGAGAGTTTTTCCCTCCTAGCTTATTGGTTAGGCACAACTTTAAATTGTCCTTCTGTTGACCTTCATAGCTGACAAAACAGCTTCAGTTTTAACATACATGTTGCTCAAGAAAGAAACTTAAAATTTATTAAGAATTTCACATAACAAAATTATTTACAACTTTTTCCTTTTTATAAACTCTTTCTTCACCTGCTTTTAATTTTGGAAAAATGGCAGAAACAGGCCAATCCCAGAGGTGGGAATTTTTTAGATAACTACATTTTGTCAGAACTTTTTTTTTTTTTGAGGGATACTGCCACTGGGAAATACTTAAAAAATGAAGGTAAAAGTACCTTTTAAAACTAAAGTGAAAAAATTAAACAGATCAAAACCCCATGAATATAATCTGAGAATTCAACACTCATACCTTGAAGTTGCTATTAATAAGGATAATGAGATTCCCTTTGTTTTTTTGACTGAAAATAATTTTTACCCCGGTTTTTTAGAGAGGCACATACATACATCTATGCATGTGTCATATCCCTCCAGAAGCTTTTCAGTAGTTYGAAACAATTTTGGAAAACACAGAGATTAATTTATTATGCTTCCACCCCAGAAAAATAATTAGGTACACAGATAATTAAAAACTCCTGAGAAACCTATAAGACACAAATCAAAGGTAATCTACACATCCAAGAGTGATTGCATAATGTCACATTATTTGGAAAGCCTTGAAAGACAACTTTTTCTATGTGACAGAGTTAAGAAACCCTGAGAAAGAGATACCCAGAGGTCCTTACTTCTGTGTTTGTCTCAGATAATTCATCACTTGCAAAACAGAACCATGGCATATAGGTTTTGACACTGAGCTCTTCTTCATAACATTCCTGAGCTCCTCTGGAAAACTCAGAGCTATAGTCAAACTTTGTCTTTTCAGCTGATTTCCTCCCAGTTCACCTGAGAGCACTGAAAGGATGCTACTCAGTGCCTCTATAGAACAGCACATTTCCATTTCAGAAAGTCAAGAGAGCTTCTCCCTGTAGCTTCCACTGTAAAAGAAGGGAGAGGAGTGGAGGAAAGGGTGTTTATTTTACACTGGCTATAACATCTTTCCTTGAGGAAGGCAGAAACAGCCCATGGAAGCAGTGGAGGTGAAAGATTTGATAGAAGCTATCAAGYTTAAAACAAAAAAGAGCTTTTTTTCTTCTTTTTTTTCACCCCTCTCTGTTACCTCAGAAAGCTGACTGAATCTATTACAGTAGTTATCTAATAAAAACATGAGGATCATTTTCTGTTCAGCCTAACAGCAAATACATCAAACCTTAATAACATGTGGCAGTAATATATGAATTATCAAGTATCAGACTTTGGACTCAGGTTCTTACAGCARTCCCTAACCTTTCTTTTTAAACTAGCATCTTATATGTCTCAGCTGCACAAACTACTCAKAAAGTCCTTCACTTAGGKTAAGTACCACTTARCAAGAACCAAAACATCAGTGGGTTATCAACATCAGGCTCAACWGAATTCAAAAGACTGCACTACACCAGCTAGAAGGAAAATTGACTATTCCAGACAAAACAAGGACAGAACCCCATTCTAAAAAAAACCTTTCAAACAGAATCTTTGCAAGTGTTAGTCTAGTGGAGGTAAGATCTTTAGTTTTTCAGGTGTTTACAAATAACCTTCTTGTGTTGTTCTTGTGTAACATGTTTTTAACAAGCTACAATTTTTGTACAGCATGCCATAAAAATGAAATMTGTGACAAARGAAAGAACAACARGAAAGCAAWGGAACTGCAGAGTTCTGTAGKACTTATAAGGAACACAACAAGAAAATATCTGAATATGAAACCAGAGGTTTGGTATTTTTTCATTTTTCCAAGCAGATGTGGCAATAAAGACTGCTATAATATTGTTGCTGTAAATAATCCCTCTGTCAGTTCCCCTGCATGTTGTTTTGCTGAACAATCTTCAGAGCAGAGGTGCTCCAGCCCTCTGATCCTCTCCAAGATTYTCCTCTGAACTCACTCAAACAGATCCTCCCTCAACCTTTTGATGCTGGGGACCCCAGAGCTGRACTCAGCACTGCAGTTGGGGTCTCACCWGAGCAGAGCAGAGGGGCAGAATTCCCTYCCTYRCCCTGCTGCCAACACTGCTTTGGATGCAGCCCAGGACACATTTGGCTGGGTCATGTCCAACCTCTCATCCACCAGCACTCCCAAGTCCTTCTTGGCAG
>NW_026623676.1:467038-476521 GCF_030028575.1 Malurus melanocephalus
TATCCCCACCTTCAGATCCTGCAACAAGGATTTGGTCAAAGTGATGGTCACAGACTTGATCCATCACGGATGGGGGAAAGCCCCCTGTATTGGGTCTGAGTGAGGTAAAGCTCAAGCCCTTCCAGTGCTGTGCTTTGCATGAGTGCTGGACGGGAGCTGATAACAGAGCAGTGTTTTGGCTACTGCCAGGCAGCGCTGTCCCTCTGACATTCCTTCCCCCTCAAAGGGATGGGTGTGTGTAAGATCCTGGGAGGGGACAGGACTAGGCCAGCTGACCCAAAACAACCAAAGGGATATTCCATACCATATGACGTCAGCTCAGATATATAAGCAAGGAGAGAGAAAGGGAAAGGGGGGGCATTCATGAGTTTTCAATGTTTGCCTTCCGGAGCAACCACTACGGGTGCTGAGGCCCTGCTTCCCGGGAAGTGCCTGAACAACGCTGCTAATGGGAAGTAGAGATTGATTTCTTTCTTTGTCTTTAGCTTTTGCGCGCACAAGTCTTTGCTTATATTTTGTATCTTTGCTAAAATAAAACTACTTTATCTCACCCCGCTGGCTGTTCGCCATCTTACTTCCCCCGTCCCAGAGGGAAGGGGAGTGATAGGGTCAACCCACAACACCCCCAAACCATAAAATTTAATAGGTTAATATAGATTCATATATACATGAATATATGTGCATATATCCCACTGTCTCGGTTTTGAGACAATGTTTTCAGAGGAAAATGTTACAGAGAAATGTTTCCTCTGAAATGAAAATAAATTTGATAATTTTTTCCCCACCAACAAGAAATACATACTGGGCAAAAAAGTGAAGAGAAAAAAAAGTTCACCTTCACGAGGTGAAGCCGCGCGGCTTTTCTCCCAGCTGGAGAGGAATCGCAGGAGAGGCAGACGGGGGGGTTTGAGGAGAGCTGCCGAAGCTAACAGCCGAAACTGTAACAATGTAACTGGCTGCACTCTGCGAGCAGAAGGACTCGTACAGCGAGAAAGCTAAGCGAGAGCTGAGCTGGAAAAAGCCCGGACTGTGTGGCAGCGCTGGCTTTTAAACCGCCCGCACTGCCTTTCCCAGCAGCCCCTGCTCCTTCTTCCGGGATACATTTAAAGATACAAAACATCTTTTGGGCATATATACCAACGGAAAAGGAATACAGAACAAAATTGGCACAAAAATCAACCCAAGACACCCACATATATTCGTGTGGGACACCCAAGCATCTTCCCTAGAGGGGCACTTTTCCACTCTGGATCTGTTGCAATGCTGTGGATTGCAGGCAGTCCTCTGGTGGAAGGACTCAGGAACCAGTCTGGGGGCACTTTGGGGTTTTTTGATGGTTTATGGCCCCTCCTAAGACATGCCAACTGCTTCTCATTTCAGCACAGTTGAGCCAGTTGCCCCCATCAGAAGGGATTAATCCCCTCAGTTATGAGTATCCTCAGGTGTGAATGTGAATGTCCTGTCCTGTGGGAATGTCACCTTCCCAGGGGAGGGGCCTGGTGGGCAGTCTTCCAGCTGAGCAGTGTAAAAGAGGACAATTGGCATGATAAAAAGCACTGTTTTGTCTCCACAGGATCTGCTTTTTATCGACCTTCTCCCTTATCCAGCTCAAAACCCAGAGCCTCCTGTGGTGGGTTCTCACCCCCTTGATCTATTCAGACCAGAGGCTTCACCACCCCACACCTAAAAATTCACTTCCTCCCACCTGGGGGGTTGCAAACCCTGACACAGTAGGGCACCCTGATGCCTCCACAAATGGCAAAACGTTTGAGCCATTCACCAGTAACATCTTGATCTCGCATACATTTCTAAGTTGTTAACCAAAGAAACTGCAGACAATGCAAGAATCTGCAACAGTTTGGCACCTCATGTAACAATGAAAAAAAACCCAAACCCTAAATATGACTGAACATTACATGGACACCGAGAATAAATTAAATTACCAACATTTTTAATGCCTTGCAGCTATTTTGCTTGTTAATGCTGAAGGTGAAACTAGTAATACATCTAAAAATAGCTTTTTTCCTTCATATAATCTGTGTTATTAGCTATGCTATGCTAATCATTCCATATGAGTAGAAAAAGCTGATAACTTGACAACTGAAATGTCAACAGCCAGTTATTACAGACCACCAGAAACATGACTACAAAGTGGACAGCRGTAAAACCAAATAATTTTGCAAATTATACTTTACTGGGAGTATCTTAATTGTTAAATGGATGTGTCGTGGATAATAGGACCAAACACGTTGTGCTGCAGGCAAAAGTGACATTAATGTCATGGACAATGAACTGCGGGTCTATTTTAACAAAATAAAGACAGACTTAAACCAACCCAACCCTAATTTGTTATACTMCAGAGAATATCAGCATGATATAACAACTTGATTCTCAACCTTCTCTTCATGAAGTGTCACAGTTACACTGGGAAAAATGTTTTAAAAAATCGTTTACTTCAATAATCAAAACCTTGAATTTTCTAATCATGCACAGCAGAATGACAGGTACCTAACCATATATTATTAATGCAAAATATTTGTGATATTAAACTGTACCACTCTAAATTTATTTTTCAAGGCATTAAAAAGGTAACAAAAGTATAAGTGCTTAAATTATTGTTATTGCWAWTATTATTAYTAATATTTAAGGRGAGATTGGAAGAGGATGTGTCCTCACATTTACACATCAACTGCCAAAAGTCCCCTTCAGCTGTTCAAGGGCTGTCACATTAAAAGTGTTGCAGTAGCCASATAGAAGAAAAATTGTTATATTGATTGTAACACAAAGTTTATTTTATTAGCATTGAGATATATTTAAAATATCTTAATTGCAATTATCTGACATATTACATCACCATCTATAACACTGAAAGTTTCCTGCACCAATATAATATATGGAATACTCTTACACAACTGCTGCTAAAATACAAATCAATAATTTCTAACAATGCAGATGACTCAAATTTCTCTCTTCAAGAATTACAGATAAGAGTTGGAAGATGAGATTAAGGAGAAGGCTGTCAAGATTAACTGTTTAAATCCAGAACTGTTGTGATTTTGTATTTCCTGATACAAAATGTATCTTGAAGTTCTCTTCAAAGCATTGGTATGATTAAGCAATGGTAATTACCTCTTAGCTCTCATATTGTCTATTTCACTAAAAATCCAACTGGAAGAGTGACATATTTAGTAATATAAAAAATGAGACAACATTTAAAAAACTAACTTATAGGACACTTGGGAGCAGATTTTGCTTTTGAGTGTGAGAASATCTGRAAAACAGYAACCTGGAAAGCTTTGAAACCKTGCTTSAAACTCTTGGTTTTGAGGCTCACAYTTAAAATTTTCTCTACAAATTGACTTTTGGGGATTATAGACAAAGACTTTGAGAATTTTTTAAGCTTCTGAGTAATCTGGAAACAATAGTGCTTTGATATAATGTACAAATAAGGCATATTAACAGTCAAATGAGTAAAAATACTTCTCRTGCACATGTACATTTCCAGACCTTGTGTTTTTCAGCAGCTGTTTAACTCTTGTGGAGATCTTCTCTTGCATTTATTCAGCTACTTAACATTAGGCAGGAGCAAGCATCTATGCTGAATGTTTGCCGAGCCAGATCATCCAGTAAATTAAATTTGACACGGAATCCCCGCCAGCGCAGCACCTGCTCCTGCCAAGTGCAGCTCTTTATAAATGTGATGGGTTCAGCCTGGTGCCACCTGTGCAGTTTGGCAGTGCTGCTGATTGCTTCTCGCTCAAAGCTCATCACCAGGAGCTCTTCCTCACCCCTTGAGTACCTGTGGTGCAGAACAGAGTAGGATGGAAGACAAAGATTTACAAAGGCAGGACTTGAGGCCAACTTTCAAGAAGACACAATATTCAGTGTCTCAGAAGAGGGGACCAGAGGACAGTGAAGTTGAATCCTTGAGCACCAGAGGCACTCCAGCATCTGCCCCCATGGGCCACTCAGTGGAGAGTAACTGCACTGCCTGAGCTGCTGAGCAATTATTTCCCAGAGACCCATTCCATGTGCTTGGTTCATTTTGTATTTCCAATTCTCAACAGTTCATTTTCTGTTACTGATTTTTGGTAGTTGAGGGGATTTTTAAGAATTCAGCTTTCTCATCTAATAACTCTGTCTCCTTCCTCCTACTCTGTCCAGCCTTTTCTCTTAGTGTTTCAAGAAACCTCCTGGCCTGAGTCTGAACTTTATTCCCTGAAACATGAACCTTTTCCTTTAAAAGACTGATTGTGTAAGCAAATCATCTTATTCACTGGACTTTCTTCCATAACACCATATATACATATATATATATATATATATACATATATATTGTACTGGGGAGCTCAGAACTTGACACACAAATCCAGGTGTTGCTGAAGGTGCCCTCTGCCCTGCCATCCATATAATTAATGGAGAATTTAATAAGATTTGATCCAAAATTGGCTCCTGGAGTACACTGCTGGCTCCTAACTGGACTTTGTTCCAGTGATCACCTCCACTCAGAGCCCTGCCATCAGATTTTCAATCCACCCTCACWGCCTGATTGTCCAGCTCATAATTATCAGCTTCTCTGTGAGGCTTTTGTGGAAGATGGTGTTGAAAACTTACCTGAAGTCTAGGTAGACAATACCTCCTGCTCTCCCTTTTTCTACCAAGACAGTCATTTTTTCACAAAAGTGTATCAAGTCAGGCAARCATGGCTTCTCACTGGTGAATCCATGTTGATATTCCTGACGACCTTGACCTTTGTGTTCCTGGAAATTTCTCCATGACCCTCCCAGGGACTGAGGTCACCAATATATCTACAGACCTTGGTATGGTTTTCATGCAGTTACACAACCTTTACATTTTAAATTGCGGCTTAAGTATCCCATTTTTAAATCAGATTACACATGCACACACTCAAGAAAACACACTGTAAGAAGGACCACACTAGGAATCTCTGAAATCAGAGACAATTTAATGAAACTTAAGGAGAAAACTGCATTTTAAAATGAAACAACATTAAATATTTCAATAGAGAAATATCAGTGCTCATTTTGGAATTTATAAAAACCAATTATGTTGAACTGTTTCATTTAATATAACAGGACTAGAAGTGGCATGTGAATGCATGTCACACCCAGTAATTTCCTAAGCATTTACCTTATAAAAATAATTTTTGAAAACAGTGTTCTGTGTGCATCTAAATTATAATCCTTGTCCTATTTTTCCTATGTTTCAGGTTTTTTACATTTTTTCTATAGAAACTGAGGCAACTTATTGCATCCAGCCCTTAAAACACTCTAATATGAAAGAGACAAGACCTATTCCTTAAACCATGTAATTAAATTCAGCATTTCTCATCTCTTTGCCAGCAGGAATACCAATTTGCTTAAGTCATAAAATGGAAAAACTTCACTTAACAAGCAGCAATTTAAAACCAGGCCTTATTTATTCAAGGCACAGTAAACACTTGACATCTTTCTTAAGTGYTTTCCTTTGCATTTATTTTCATAGCCCCAGCCACAGTTACTGTCCTCCCTATTGCTCAGCAGTTATCTCTTACTGGGTGAGGACATGGCTATGAAAAGCAGCTAGGACATATTCCTCCTTCCTTATCATTCTCTGTTCACTTTCATATTATTCCATTAAGGTTTCTCTCACAGTAACTATTCCCACATCCATCTTTTAAAATTTCACTTTTTCCAGACACACTTTTTAAGAGAAGTTGATTTCCCTCCTCTTTGTTTTCAAGGAGTATGAGGGAGCAACATTACCAGTGGCACAGACACCCAAGTTCCTTCTATAAAGCCCAGGTGTAACCAGCACAGGGAGATGGATGCTTCATTTAATCTGGAACTGCTCAGCCAAAAGGGTGCTATGACCTGCAACCAGAATGCAGYGGTGGTCAGCTTATTGCAAGTGGTGTGTTTTCAATTCTATTTGCATACAATTTCAAGAAGTAAATCCACAGAAAGGCAAATGTTTCACAAGTCCCTTAATTCCGTTCTTCGCCAGAGTAGATAATTCATGTTATTAGACACTGTAGCAACATTTCCTTCCTTATAACATAGCAAGAAACTGAGGACACTTTTCTTTGGAAAGCAACACCAACCTCAGTTATCAGGGGTGCACACAGAGCTTTAGAGCAAGGTTACAATGAGAGGAACAGTCATTTACTCATTAGCACTCATTAGCATTCATTAAGCAATTGAGAGTTTACTGTCTCTTAATTCTCCTTTTCTTTTAAGAAGAGGAGAAAGAAACATATGTGCCTAAGACTTAAGGCTCTGAAGTCAATCCTGTAAACAACAGCAAATATTTTACAAACCATGAATCATGAACAAATTTGGAATATCTCTTACTACTTGGCACTGCTGATCACAACTTTCAAAAATATTATTACCCCAATAAGTGGAGAGCCACCTTTTTTCCAAAGGAGAGATGTATATTTCTACCTGTATGTGGCAGACAAATGGTGGTATTACAGTCTTCCTTGGCAAAGAATATCTGACTTCACTGTTAACACTCACTTTAAAGCACAGTAGCTTGTTTTAGAAGATTAAATATTTCTTGATGTTCTGCTGCTGGAGTTAATTCACCACTCTTATGATTATTTTGCCTGAAGTGCAGAGACTTTATCACAAAGTTTCTAATTATCTGTCCAGCAGAGCTTCCTCAAACACTGGCACAAGACCATATGCTTTAGGGCAACTGTGCACTCCACAAAGCAGCATGGAGCTTTGTCATCTCCCTGTAGCAGATAGCCCCTGCTCATGATGATAACAGCAGACATGCTACCCTGACCTAAATGGTGCTTGCRCTAGAAAAACCTTATGTTTTATGATCCAGAGGTCTTCAACTCAGTTTCCACAATAATTTCTCCAGAGGCTTTGCATCCATTGGGATGTTGCTCTATAGTAACAGATTTATGCATAGTTCAAATAGAGCAAATGCCTTCAAATATATTTTGAATGTAGAAAAATCATAATTTTGACTGGAATTGCATCCTCAGTCAGCACAAGCTGTCCTTATCCAGACAKCAGACAAGCTGATTTCAATCCCTCAGGGTGGTTCATTCAAAGAAGTTAAAAGACAAAAATATCTGACTTTGACTGCTGACTATTCTATCACACTAAGCCAAAGTTTATCAGGAGCATAGGTTTATCAGGAAAGCAGTAGAGTCAGGCTCTTCATGGGTGCTGCTGTCTGCTTATTCCTGAGCCATCTGACAAACTAATACCTTTGCTTCCATTCACTTTGCTGTTTCTTCCCATAACCTTACAGATCGGCATTTTATTATTAAACTGGCATTACAGAAAAAATGGTTCCCAGTCACTCCATGAGAAAGAAATTGGATGAAGAGGAATAAATTTCTAGAAAAAGACCTGATAACCACTAAGCATATAAATTTGCACAGTAAACAGAAGAAGGAAAACTGCAGTATTATTGTTTGATAAATGGATATACTATGCAAGCAAGAATTGCAAGTAGTTATTARCAGAAAATAATTCATTGCTGGATAGTTACTACAGTAAATGTAAAAATCAATTCATGCTAATATTTGAACTCTACAGACAAAGTGAAACCATTTCAGAAATTTGATTCAATTGCCCATAAATTTATATTTGTTCTATAAGAAATGAACACACATGCATCAGTATTGCACTCAGAGCTGGAATGGAAATGAAAACAAAACACCTCCTTCACTTAGTGGACAGACAGCAGGGAGCTTTTAATTTATGCTCTCAATTCCTAATAGAAAAGACAAATGAACAATTTCTTTAAAATCTGGCACACAGCCATTATGTTTCATTATGAAATAAATAGAAGGTCTTGACTTTTTTTTTTACTGGCAACCATTATTCAAGACTTCTATCACCTTAAACCTGTCCACTTAGCCATTTATTTTTTTTCCATAGAGATACTTGAATTTTCCCATGTAGAGTTTTTCAAAAAGCACACACATACATATGTCACCAGCAGCAGTTTTATTCTGAAGATACTTGGGCTGATTGATAGCTGATGCAGGACCATTCACAACAGCACCTGAGAAAGCCAATAAAGAAACTGAAGAAAAGTAAGTACACTTCACATGTGTGCTGTATTTGGATGAAAGGAACAACAAATAATCTCTCTCTTCTGGAGGAGGTAGCACTGGGAAATAATCAGGAAACTAGACTATAAATAACAACCTTAAAAGGACATATCTACCTGAGCAGAACCCAGGGCAGTCTTTCTACCACACCTCTTCAAACCCTGACTTTTCCTCCATCCTCAYAGTTGTGATTAGTTGACATAAGTTAGTTAAACTGATGAGGGAGTGGGAGAGCTATTTTTCATTGAAAACCATTAGTTTTCAAGAGGATAAGTCTAAGTCTGCTTCCAAAAATGTGGCCAAATTGGAGCAGATTTATGGAATAAAGCATATGGTGCTAATGATACTAAGTCCACACCACATGTATTTCAGAGACTAAAGTATCCKTAGTCTGATCCCATGAATTAAATGTCTATCAGCTTCTGCAATACATTTCCTTGTTCCGTTACATCTTGAAAATATCTGTTGGGCTCTTCAAGACTACTCCAAGCTACCAGAGAGAGTTAAATGGAATTATCAGGATATCTACTCCCCGTGCACAATGCTGGTCTGAACTAAGACATTTATGTAGATACAGGTTAAGCAGTGGTGATAGCTAGAATAAAGAATGAGAGAAAATAAATTACATAGGAAATAGAACAGTAGCTAAAGCACAAGTAGAAAAGTAAGGAAAACAAAACACTATAGAGTACAGAAGGGCAGTATTGAACGAACAAAATCTTCCCATTATTTGAACTAGGAGTTTAATTATTTTTCTAAGTTTCTCTTATTTTACCATATCTACATATTCAGCAAATACATTTTATAGGGTTTAGAGACAATAGGATGTATCAAAGCTCAAAGAAGTGGGGGGAAGGTGAGGAAAAAATAATTTTTCATCTAGAAATATATGGAGAATTTTTACTAATAGCTACAAGTGGAAGTGTGATAGTGTGAAAAWGGTGTTCTGAGTGCATCAGGATTGGAATTTGGTTCAAGTCACTTGATAAAAACTAGGTGATCTTTTCTAGTTGCTTGCGCTTCAGAATATAAAAAATAAAGACCCATAGATAATTATATGCACTAACCAAATTATCCTTTCCGTCAGCCTACTGACAGTTCTGTTATGATGGTAAACTTTGGTTTGTTTCAAACCTACAGTTTGTTGCTATAAATTAATAATTTTAAACTGCTATTACCTCATGTAATCTTGTGGAATTTAGTGTTATCACTAAATTTACATGACGAACAGATCCTCTTTTTAGAGCTTCTCATCTACTGCAACTCATTTCTTCTGTGCAGCTTCAATCCCACTCTCAATATGCTATTTTTGAAGAAAAGTTCCTTCAAAGTTTTGATTTTTTTATGTATTTTGTAGACTCTTTTGAAACAGTAAATATTTAGTTTTTCATTCTGTA
>NW_026623676.1:477409-485180 GCF_030028575.1 Malurus melanocephalus
TTTTCACTGGGATCTAGATAACTCATATCTTTAAAAATCTTTTTTATTACTCAGCTAAAAGAAATGTGTAATTTGAAATACCCTTGGTATTTTGAGTGAGGTATAAAAAATCAGAATCAATCTATACACTAGGTATCTTTACTCATCTATTAGAAAACAAACACATTTTTTACAAGGAAAAACTCAGATTTCAGTAGCCACACAAAGTGGGGAAAGTGTGCTCTCAATCATCTTGGAAACTGTTTTTTTCCTGGTCAAAGCAAGTATTCACTTTCAGGGGAATATCAGCCAGGTGCTATTAAAAATATTTTTGACATCTGCCTCATTCAGGTTTCGATGTTATGTGTTCAAAATCTGGAATTAATATTAATTTTTTTGCCTGATAATTACTTCCACCCGGTCTCCTGAAGTAATTGTTCAGTGTCAGTGTAATTGTATTAGTCTAACACAAAAGGTGTTACTTTTAAGCTCATGATGCACAGGCACCATCTGCCCATGGCAGCATTTGGGTTTTTCAGCGTTACTGTAAGGACTGCATGAACAACTGAGCTGAACAAAAGTAGATCATGTGTTTAGCTCACCCATCCTTATGCTAAAGATTCTAAGCTTGTTATAAAATACTGAGTGGTGCTCACATGTCATARGAGATGCTCTGGGCAGATAAGGTTACCTAAATATCTGTGATTTATGGCATGCTGAATATCTCACCGATAGCTAGGAGTTCCGATTTTCACATGCTGGCTTTCTGTCTGTATGCATCATCCTCTGGATTGCTTCCTCAAGCTATTTCCCAAYTTCTTTCTTTGAGTCTTCYATGTGTAAAGAATATAAGTGCACARCACTGTAAGACCATCCATTTTCTAAGTGACATCTCTSAAAGACTACTTTTTATTTAAGGTACACTTCAAACTGACTATAACTACATAAATCATAGTCTACCAAAAAAGAACTTCCCGAGTAGACAAACATATTTGAAATGTATCAGTTCATTGCGATGGTTTAAAGTGGAAAAAAATCAATAAAAAGAAAAGGAAAATAAGAAAAAAAAATGAAGGGTACACCTGAAATAATGCAGCTAAATAAACAGTACCAACTATTTCTGTTTTCACTTGACACTTCTCCTACTTTTCAACTCATGCTGTTTTTTATTTAGTCTTTTATATCTGACCAGTAGGGGAAAAAAATTACGAAAACCTGATAAATTTTTGTGACAAATACTGTGCATTTATACAGTCTGTGTTTCACCATATGATTATTTCTTGATACCAAAGGGAGAACAAAATGGAGCAAAAGCTGTAAAGCGTAGCTCTGCAGAGAGTGCCTACCCTATTAAAGATCAACTTCCCTCTTCATCTAATGAAACTTACAGCACCATTCCCCTCACAGTGGGGTAGAAAGAGATGAAGACAGGASGATTTATTTCTTCTCATTTAAAAAGGCTGTATAACACATCTTAATCAAAATAAATGGCGACAAGCCTAACAGTAAACACAGTAACATAAAATTCACAGGAACAGTGACTTTAAGAAATAAAAGGCTGAAAAGTGGTCCCTCACTCTCCTTTTTACCTGTTTAGAACTATTTTTTATGAAGGGTAAACACAAATTAGTATAATTTTGAAGGTGAAAGGAAATATTTATGTATGCATGTATATGTTAAGGTAAAATGTACTGGCTAGTGAATGCCTGATGAGAGCCTTTGAACTTTGCAGATGTTGCATCTTGAAACACAATTATGTGATTTAAGCAGTGTGGCATAGAAGAAATGTGTTTAAGAAAGTGGAGTTTACAGGTGGAGTTTTACAAACACTAATATATAAACTATTACTGAATCCTGCCAATGTCTTTTATCTACTTTCTGCTGCTGTTTTGAGAAAACTGGAAATCCTTGTAGGGATCAACTCTACAACTGATGTGCTTTGAATACCTCACGAACCATTTTAAAATCTCAAAAGTCTATGTCAAGAGGAGAATGCAGTTARRTACATTGCRACTRAGATGTCTTTAAAATATTTTGAACYTAATGCATAGCTGAGATTGGTTCAAAACACACAATGAGTTATCACACAGATGTTTACAGCACAGCCCTGTTACAGGGTACGTGCTGTGCCATCTAGAGACAGAACGCCAGCAGAGCACGCCTACGTTATCTAATCCCCGAGCGGGTCAGGTCCAATGACACATCTTTTAGATGATGCTTTATCTTTTGTCTCTAGCCTTGATGGATTTTGCTCTGCTTGGGCCAGCTGAAACGAAAAGGAAAGGACAAGATGATAACAGCTTGCTCAGTGGCATATCACWACACATCAGCGTGGCGCTGTCCCTCTCGTCACACGCGCTCTGTCTGCACGGCGCTGCTCAGAGTAAAGAAGATGCAGGAAATAAGAAATGTCTCTGCTCTCCATAGGCCTATTGAAWAGATGTGTGGATAGAAACCCCAGCAGATGGAGAAGATTAAAGCAGAGTGATGAATGCTTCAAGAGGGAAAATATAAATCTTGGGAGAGGATATTGATCACTGGTAATGATCTGAGATGGTAGATGAGATAGGGTAGGATGTGGAATAGAAAAAAACATAGTAGGATTTCAGGGTGAAAAAGTACAGTTTCAAGTAAGTGAAATGAGAAAGAAAAGAGAGGATTTTACACTTTGAAGAAAAATCAAAATACAGAAATTACATCAGAAAAAAAAAAAAGACATGACAGATTGTGTTATGGATTTATTAAACTGTTGGAGGAGAGTATGCAAGGAGACTATATCAGTGGCCCTTTCCTCGGTCTATTCTTCTAATTTTGTTGGTATATTCTACTAGYTTGCAGCACCTTGTACTTCATGACATATTGGAGCTGTTGGTCTCTTTAAAGGAGGGCATTATTGTGGCTGACTACATCTATAGATATATATGTACATATATATAAAAWATGTAAGTCACAACAACAGAAAAAAAATAGGATGCTAAAAAAGAGATGTAATTTCTGGATTTTTGTCACATTTTTTACATCAGGCTTGGCAAATGCAGCAGCTGCAGCATTGGAGATATTTCTGGCATGTACAAGCAATGACATTTCTCAGAGATGAGAGATAAAGGAGATTTCATACCCTAATCTTCTCATGTCAAGCTGTTCAGAAAAGAAGAATCTGTATGAAAATATAATTTGACAGATAAAGTGTTCCTGCCATGTTCCTGAGGAGAGGAAGCATTGTTTCCTCCATGACTAAATTTTCCTATCAGAAATAAAAGACGGGTAATACATATATGAAACAAAAGACTAATGGACTTATATCACAGAATTGATCCTAGTACAGAAGTAAAATTAGTTTAAACCTTTCAAGAGGTCACTCCATGAAACAAACATCAATATAACAGGACTTTCACAGGTTCTTAGTATAAAAAGTAAACCAGAGATATCCACATGATTTTAAAACAGTGGGACAGGGTGCACACTCCTCTCCAAAACACTATTGGGCCTGCACGATTTCCAAACACCCAGAAAAACAGAGTTTGAAGCTCAGGCTTCAAATGTGTACCTTTCTATTGTTCAAACATTGATTAGCTGACTAAAATAGACAGAAAGTGCTGGTTTGGTGTTTGGGTTTGTTTTGTTGAGGTTTTTTGTTTGGTTCTATTTGTTTTGGGGTTTTTTTTGTTTTCTTGTTGTTGGTTTTAGGGGTTTTTTTTTGGTTGTGGTTTGGTTTAGTTTGGTTTAGTTTGGTTTGGTTTGGTTTGGTTTGGCTTGGTTTGGTTTGGTTTGGTTTTGTCGGGGGTTTTTGTTGTTTTATTTTTGGTATGGTTTTTTGTAGTTTTGTTTCTTTTTGATTTTGTTTGGTTTGCTATTTAATCAACTCTTTTAATGTGGGGGAGATGATACAAGCAGAGGAAAGCATACTTCAGAACACTGGAAATAGATTCTTAAAATAACCACAGAGCAGCACTTGTCTTCTTAACCAATAACTTTATTTACTGTCACAGACCCAAGGTTAGTTACAATTGACTCTGTACATAATGCAGAGAAAAAGTATGGAAGTCCAAAAAACTAAAAAGCTGKTTGCTTCAGCGCACATGGCCTAATTGTGTTTGCACAAGTTGACTTTTTTCTATGTCAAGCAATCCCCCAAAATGTCTAAAATATATCCAGAGGAAAAATAGSAAACAAAGAAAGGACTCAAAAAGAGAAAAAGACATTTGTATTTTCTTGGGGGAAAAAAAACCCCTTAATTCTCAGAAGTGAATAATCTTCCTTCTTTTAGAGCTCTCAGATATGGGATCCTTTTTCCTGCAATGATTCTGRTATAGACAACTAGCCAGTGGTGATCCCTGTAGTACTAGTTCCTAAGAAGTTTTTGATAAAAATGTACAGAAATGCAGACAAAGAACTGCTAGAAAAATAGTATTCAGACACTAAGTACTGTTGCACATTAAGTTTTGATTTAATTAGCTTGATAACAAAAATATTAATTTCAACATTAATATTGATCAGTGAAAAGTCTACTGTGTCCTGTGATTTAACCACGATTTTAAACCTATACTGTGTTTTCATCCTTCATATTTAGATGAGGGCAAAATCAAAGATTTGAAGAAGACATTGGAACTTTAAATCCACTTTTATCTGCTTTTGAGTGGTTATCATTCCTTCCCTTTAAAAATGAAGCTTCATTTTTGCATACCCTCTATCCTTTTACATTTGCATACGTATCATGTTTCAGTTTCTGAATTATAATTTCCCTGGAAGTCTTTTTATTTTGGAARCTTTACACATCTGTAATGCTTTAGAAGACTTTTAGGAAGGATACATAAACACATTGATGGGGAGATCTTCAGAGTAATACATTTCAAAATAATAAGACTAAGTGGCATTAGATTATAGCAGAATTCTTGATATTAATGTATGAAAAGGATTGCTGTCTTCTTCCTCATAGAGTCACCTTTTTGGCAGAATAATTTTATATAGTTCAGTCAAATATTTTAGTGGATTTCCTAATCTCTTCTACTACTAAATTTATTTTTACCTTACTTTTACAGCATTGTGAGAATTAGATATCCCACAAAAAAAAAAAAAAAAAAAAAAAAAGAAAAAAAGAAAAAAAAGAAAAGAAATATGTAAGGGTAGGAATAACTTTTAAAAACATGCACATATGACTGAGATAAAATGACCAATGGCCACATAAAAGAATAACAAACTATACTTTATTTACTGACAAGGATGGAGGACACAATTAATATTTTTAATATTTTTGAAAGTAATATCTCTGTTCATTTTCAGACCAGAAGAAAAGAAGACATTGCACACTTTAAATTCAGTGACTCAGACCTGATTGAATAAACCTGTTGTAGAAAAATCCATATAMATAAGAATTGTTTCTGTGGGTACAGAACTGTTGTAAATAAAGATGTTCATAAGTATCAAGTTCGTTCAGTTTCACAGAGCTCTTATAAGCATCGTTAAAAATCCATAATAGCTTTGTGGTTGTTTTGTTTCTCTTGACCTCTATTTAAATAGAAATTTTATTCTCTGAGATGAAGCTAACACRAGCTTAATAACAAGAAAGCCAGCAAAAGCTCTGCAAGGATCGGATGKGGACAGGAAGCAGAAACGGCACTTTCACAAGCTCAGACCTCAATCTGTGTCACGTGAGTCATCAAGTGAGCCATAATGAACAAGAGACTGCACAAATAACTGCAACTTTCCATGTACTTTAAACTTATCTGSTCAATACAACTCAAATTGACTCTCAAATTTCCAGAATTCTACATCTCTTGCTCTGAACTACATTTGCTCAATCGCATTGGGGATTTCAATATGTACCATCCATTTCTTGGTATGAAAGTATCCTTTGATTCCATTTTCAGCCTATTTTAGACWTTCTGAAAAGAGAAAATATTATAAACAAAAATTATATTCATATGTCTCAAGGCAGCTGTCATGCCAAATAGTCAAGAGAAAATCCAAAGATAAGTAATATAGTTTGGCCTTATRGCTAAAGAATGATATCCCACCTTGTTTTATGTCAACAGAGCTTGAGGCAGCAGAAAGCTAAAAGCAGTGTTTGTGTACTTACTGCTGCTAATCAATTCAGTCTAAGTGGAAAAATGAAATCACAGAAACTCATTGAGAAATCCTATATAYTCATAATTTTCTGCTTACTTATGCCTCTTTGTTTCTACCAGCTGTCTCTCCATCAAAATAATCCCATTTTATGGAATAACTTCATATGGTTTGCATCCATCACTAMATATTGCACAGTATACATTAATATATATTGCAGTCACAGAGAGAAGAAAAAGGGAGCCACCATTAATTCTGCAGATAAAGGAATACCTKATATTGTCAGTAGTCTTTTTCAAGGCACAGATAAGCTCTCAGRCAGCTGTAGGTGGAATTTGTAGTTCAGACACTATTTTGATACAACAAGAATTGTTTTTACCTCTAAATTTTATATATGCTGACATTAACTGCAAAATAATCTAAATTTTCTGTTGAGATTTGCAAAATTATAATACTTTAAAACGTTTTTGCAGTGATGTTTTATAAGCTTTCTCAAACTTGTTATTCAGGACACCTCTTTGCCCTGTTTAAAACAAACATATTTCACTACTTTCTTTCTCCAGAATGAGGACCTGGAGGTTACCACAGAGATGGAGAACACCCTTTGATGTGAATGAGTTTCTCCATGTATTTGAAGACAGAATTTTTCTCTGATAGTAAATATTTCTATAGTACAAAAATAAAATGCGTAACATATTCAAAGAGCAAAAAGGTTAGGTGAAGAAAAAGAACAAAAGCKGCAACAGTATTCCAGATTCTGCTGTGGAACAGGGGTTTATAATTTTTTTTTGTTTCTGACCTCACAGACAAGATCCAAGACTTAAAAATCTGTAAATTGGACAGAGCCAAGAAGTGTCTACAGCTTACACTTTCTATACTCAAAAGAAATATGAAATCACACCCAGCTAAAATGATCCACAAGAGCTGCTCTTCTTGCATTGATCTGTTGCAGGATATGGTACCCACTGAKGGCAGAAAAAACATTCAGATCTGACCACACACTGTAACAATAATCTAGTTCTAAGTGGTGTTGCTACAAATCTCAAAACTTTTCAAAGTTTTTAGTGAATAATTCTAAGTCTGACAATAATGTGAAACTAAAAAGTATCCAAACAATTTTTAAATGTCATCAAACTTTTTTTTCTAAAGCTTCATGACAACAGATTCTACAAATTATTTTTCTTATAAGTCTTTCTCTTGACTTATAAAATATGTCATATGAAAGCTCTTTCTGAGACATGATTCTCCTCTAAATTAGAAAAATGTTAGTAATGCATGATTTATTGGTTACAGTATAATATTTCACTTTTACCATTCTTTCTTATGAAGGACTTAATAATTTTATTWTATGATTTCTACAGACAATGATAAGAAAGTCTTAATGCCTCCCTTGAGAAAAAAAAAAGTAGGAAGAGAAACCTGTATAAGCACAAAATAAAAATTACTTTCACAGTTCTTCATATACTCTATATTGTGACATCTCATTTGTGACAATGGAGCCAAAATATATTACTAACTGAATATTATTTTAGATGTAGCTACAACTACTCACTCTCAATGACACAGTCATTTCGGAAGATAAAAATATTGCTTTATTTATCACAAAATAGTGAAAGAAAGTTTTATTCAACAGTAATTTTTCCCTATCTAGGACAACCTAGCATCTCTTATAATAGTACTCAAAATAGGAATAATTTACAAGTCCTGCACTTTCATATCCTATGATTGC